>NW_016166315.1:0-24676 GCF_001687245.7 Rhagoletis zephyria | reverse complement strand
ACGAATTCTTTAAAATTTCTTTACAATGCAGAATACTCTGAACAAATGGGTTGGAGGGTAGATACCTTCGTTCTTTGGTAATGTTTTGAGTGAGTTTTATATAAAAAAAATAAATTTAGTTGAAGAGAGCTTTATTTCTTTTTTAACCCACAAAAGAGGAAACCAAAATAGATTGCTATTGAATTGAGTTGTAGTGAAGAGGAAGATGGAAATTGTATTCCTCCGTGAGGAATTTTTGCGAATTTTGATTTAAGAAGATTAAAAAAGCAAGTTAAAGCTTAATAAACAGGCCATTCAATCCATATCTAACAGACAAAAATTTCTAAGCCCGTGCACTATGGTCTGACGACTACTATTTGCGGGCCAAAAGTCGAGAAGTAACTAAATTGGGGGTGTTTGGGAGTTTTTGCGGTCGCTGATTTCGAATATGTTGTCAGATTTTTGAAATTCAAAATGGCGGATCCAACATGGCGACGAAATATTATAATTCGTTCCTTTTCACAAAAAAAAAAAGTGGCTGATTTCCAATCTGATATCAGATTTTTAAAATTCAAAATGGTGGATCCAATGTGGTGTTATCGGATTCGGAGTTCAAAAATTTATGTTTGAAATAGCAGACTACATTTTTGCTATATAGTTTTTTCTAATCATAATAATAAAAATAGATCGGTGCTTACACATATGTTAGTGTTTGGCCGAGCTTCTCCTCCGAATTGTGGCGTGCGCCTTGATGTTGTCACACAAAGCGGAGGGACCTGCAGTTTTACGCCGACTCCGAACGGCGATTGTATTTTTATGAGAAGCTGTTTTTCATAGCTGAAATACACTCGGAGGTTTGCCATTGCCTGCCGAGGGACGACCGCTGTTAAGAAAAAACCTTTTTTCTATATTTTTTGAGTTGCTTTGACTAGGGTTTGAACCCAGGTGCAGCGGAGTGGAAGCGCGCACAGCTTACCACTACACCACAGCGGCTTCAAATAAAAACTTGTTCCATTGGAATACATAAGTATCGAGAGTTTGTATATGTATTCATTTGTACTTATTTATTTGAAAGGACACTAGCACAACAAGTATATTACTCATAATTAGGCTAGGTATAAAGTTAAAACAAAAAAAAAAAAAAAAAAAATAGCCTAACGTACAAGTTTAGAAAAAAAATGCATTTTTCACCTACATATTGCATATCATTCTTGCTCTTTCTTTTATATAGGTGTAATATTCTTCGAGGACCATCCCTTAAATAATATTGTGCGGCAAAAAGTTTCAGACAGTAGTTTTTTTGCATCTATGTTGACTGATTCTTTTCAAACATCGAAAAGCACAGCAAAACAGCAAACACACGTAGAAGTTTATAGTATAGAAGTTATTTGGTCTCGAAAATGTCAAATATTTTTTATATATTCTCACCAAAATTCTAAATTGTTAAAATTATTTGTATTTGAAACCTATTTCCATACAAAACAAGCGGTTGAGTGGCAGCTTTTGGACCGTTCGTCCAACTCAACGGCACAACCGCGAACGGAGACCGCGAATTTCCACTATTAAAAATATACAGTATCGGTCATATCTATAGCACGCCATTTGAAAGTGATATTGTGTGCCACTTATGTTTATTTATTTATTTGTAAGAATTTTCAATTAAAATATAGTTCTTTCTCATACAAAACCCATATAAACACAAGTTTAACAAATTGTAGAAAACTACAAAAAAGTGTAACGAATATTCACCTAAATTTGAAACTTTTTTCTCGGAAGTGTTCGAATTTTTCTGAATACACAGTTTTATAGCCCAATCAATTTTAGTCTGATAATGTGCAAGTTTCAAGTAGCTTAAAGTTACCGGTGATTTTTTAGAATCTTTTTCGCCAAAGGTGTTGCGGTTTTCTTCCATATACAAATAAATTGCGTTTATTCAATGTATGGAAGCCAATGCGATAATGCGAAATTCTAAAAAATTAAGGGTAATTCGTAACCACTTGAAATTTGCACATTATTAGACTAAAATTGCAGGGACTACAAAACTGTGTACTCAAAAAAATTCTAACACTTCCGAGAAAAAAGTTTAAAATTTAGGTGAAAATTTGTGACACTTTTTTGTAGTTTTCTACAAATTGTTAAACTTGGGTATGTATGGAGTTTGTCTGAGAATGAACTAAATTTTAATTGAAAATTCTTAAAAACAAATAAATAAACATAAGTGGCACACAATATCACTTTGAAATGGCGTGCTATAGATTTGACCGATACTCAATGTCTTTCCCAGTGCCGGAATAAGGTCAGGGCGGACGGGGCCGCGGCCCAGGGCCCCCAGATGTGATGACGAAAGAACAAAAAATGACTTTTCAGAGATTATAGAGGGACCACTTTGGGAATCACTGAATTAGATCTATATATAAATACGCCACAAGAAAATTTTGAACTTCCTTCTTTGGAGCACCGTTCGCTTGATTTCAATGGAACATACATCGATTTAAAGATATAACTTTCTCTAATCCAGAAATGTTGACCCCGAGATTCAGGGAGCATGGCATCTGACATATAGACTAAAATGTGAAAACCACTATATCTCTAAAAGCAATTATGCTTGCGAATGTTAACAAAGAGATAAGATAAAAAAATATTTTTTTCTGAGAAATAATCAAATTTTGAAGGAAAATTTCGAGATTTTTTCTAGTTTCTTTTAAATATTTTTTGTGTGATATATAAAAAGGAAAGCTCGAACAAATAACTTTCCCAGTATATTATAACTGCCTGAAAAAATTATTGGCACAGCGAATTTTTCGCTATTCATTTATTCCAATATTTTCAAATATTTTTTGTAAAAATATGGTTCATTCTTCATTTAAACAACATAAAAATATAACTTCTAAACTTTGTGAAAAACTCACGAAAATTCAATAAATTTGCATGCAAATTTTCAACTTTTAAATCAGATTTTTTAGATTTATTTTCAGGATGCAGATTTGTAGCCCAATACATTTTAATTTTTGAGTTTTGCGCAATGTTTAGAAAATCTATTTTATTTTTTTCTGCTATAGAATGAACCTAATTTTTAGAAAAAATTAGCGGAAAAATATCTGAACAGAAATTGTTATTTATATTTAGAAAAATTCGCTATGCACATATTTTTTTTAGGCAGTGTATATGTATGTATGTTATATTTAGTACCTTACAGAGCTTTAATATCCTGAGGAATTTCGTGTGATTGAAGGACGAGTAACTTTAAGTTAATAATGNGCTATAGAATGAACCTAATTTTTAGAAAAAATTAGCGGAAAAATATCTGAACAGAAATTGTTATTTATATTTAGAAAAATTCGCTATGCGCATATTTTTTTAGGCAGTGTATATGTATGTATGTTATATTTAGTATCTTACAGAGCTTTAATATCCTGAGGAATTTCGTGTGCACACAGATTGAAGGACGAGTAACTTTAAGAAAATAATAGACTTGCGCGACATTTAAAAACCTTTATTTTTTTTGATAAAGTTATGTACGTCCATTTTTAGCAAAAGAAACACAATTTTTGTGAGCACTGAATAATATAAAAAAGGGATTTCTAACGTAAATACATACATACATAAATGTATGTACATACATATGCATATCTACATATATGGGCTTATAACGTATGCCCTCGGCACATACATATACATACCTACTTGCATTTGCGATTACATGGTCGCCTTCAGTGAGCATTGTCGGCATGTAATGGTTATTAATTGTTGCCATAAAAGATATAAACAACGTAACAATGTAGCGGACATGTGCAGCAGTAGGAACAACAGCGGATCGGCAGTAGTCGCCTCCTGAAATGGTTAAATGACTAATTTAATTATCGAATATGTAGCAATAAAATCCATAGTTGAATATTTTCACACCTCCTGCAACGCAGTTAATTAACTGCCATAAATGACGCACCATATTGTTGGGAACCAAAATGGCNTCTAACGTAAATACATACATACATAAATGTATGTACATACATATGCATATTTACATATATGGGCTTATAACGTATGCCCTCGGCACATACATATACATACCTATATGTTATTAATTGTTGCCATAAAAGATATAAACAACGTAACAATGTAGCNGCCAGCTAGTCATCATCAAGAGTGAAAACTTTCCACCATCCGCTTGGGCTTTAGGAAGAGTTAGTGAGCTGATAATGAGCAAAGATGGGCTAGTGCGCAACGTGGTTGTGCGAACAGCTACTAACGAGCTAGCTCGGCCAGTACAGAAGATTTGCGTCTTACCGGTCGATACGAGTGCTAATACTGAATAATAGTGAGGGCTAGATGGAACCAAATTGAGCAAGCTCAACGGGGCAGTGTTCCGTATGAACCAAGCTTCATACGAAGTTATATGATGAGAATATTATTGATCTGGTAACAATCTGTGGTGAATGGTTGATACATGCTAGTCTGATATTTTTGCTTATTATATTGTGAAATGTGTTCTGAGCTAGTCGTGATAGTGCGTGCAGGTGTGCAAGGAATAGTGGTGCTAGGTAGCTTTGATTATTAAACCAAACAATAAAGTTGGTTTTTTACTTATTGTTTTCCAACTAAAACAAAGTGCGTTTTATTTTGGGTTTTGGGACTTAAACAGTAGCGGACATGTGCAGCAGCAGGAACAACAGCGGATCGGCAGTAGTCGCCTCCTGAAATGGTTAAATGACTAATTTAATTATCGAATATGTAGCAATAAATTCCATAGTTGAATATTTTCACACCTCCTGCAATGCAGTTAATTAACTGCCATAAATGACGCACCATATTGTTGGGAACCAAAATGGCAGCAATTGCAATAGTGAAAGCAATAGCAAACAAATTCCAAGATATTTGTGATGGTCAATTTCTATTTGGATATGATGCCAGCATGAGTAGATCGTGCTATATACAAGTACATAAATAAGATCGAAGTAGCATAGATGACATGCCTGGAATGTACGATATTTGCACGCATGCGCTCATGAAATAAAATTTTTACATATATGCGCAGTCAACAGAGTGCGTGAGAAAAGAACGTATGTACATATACAGTTTTTGGCCAAGAATTTTTAATGAGAGTACCATGAATAATTTTACATGCACGCGATGGTAGAAGCTTAAACATACATTTTATTTTTTTATTTAATTTTTTTTTTAAATCCTTTTTAATTTTAAGGGCCGGATCAAGGTGTCATATGATCCAAAACTCGTCAGTATGAACGGTGTGTTGGAATAACGATTGACTTTCAGATCTACTCAGCCTTACCTGGTTCCAGCGGATATGCGCCCAGGCAGAAGAGTCTCTTCAAGGCCGCTACTCGTGGAAACAATTATGGATATAAAAAGTAAGGGATTCCTCAAAAAATGCCGGCAGGAGCAGCCACCTCTGTCTCAACTACCTATATATAGCCGCGGCATCATTGAGCTATTTACCCTATGGCAGGTATAGTCTACAACGAAAGCACTTAAGGCGGTCTAACTGCATCTACCGACATTAATATCAGGTATGCCCTTCTAAAGCCACCCACTAAATCCGACGTACCGATAGTCGCCTGAGAATCTCACCGATCACGGATCATGTATGGACGCCGGCTGCAAATTGTCTGTGACGATAATAGATTCGTCTAATGTATATAATATAACCCAAATCTGCGCAGTAGCTTGTTTGAAAGTTGATGATGCCCGAGATACTTATCAAGTAAAGTGATTGGATAATACATCGGGCCCAGCGGAAATTTAAAGATGCTCAAAAGATGTAAGTTTCAGAAGGGTCAACACGGATCGAAATACAATGCAGGTAGTCTGTCTTCTCAAAAACAAAAGCCTAGACATTATATGCAGTTAGGTGGGACCATGGTGAGTATCGTTTCGGGTTTTCTAGGACTAAAAACTAGAATAAAAATTTCACCTNATGCAGGTAGTCTGTCTTCTCAAAAACAAAAGCCTAGACATTATATGCAGTTAGGTGGGACCATGGTGACTATCGTTTCGGGTTTTCTAGGACTAAAAACTAGAATAAAAATTTCTCTCTATGTTCTGCGACACCCTAATGTCCTCTTCAGTACTCCCTTGCTAATCGAACAGGGTCTTGCGCAGAAAATATTCTTCGAAAGGTTTTAACGCCTCCATTTTTGGTATAACAACAATTCGGTGATGCACTAAAGGAAATCATGATATATTTGCAGTAGACGGATTAAAGGTGCACGATACCAATAGAAAGCGGAAAAAAATCTCTCTATTCCATCACTCTGCAGTTTAACTAACTGTGCTTATCTCTTACTATTCAAGTAAAGTTAAGCCAGTCAGCTAGTAAAAAAATATTAATAATAATATTTTGGCGCTTACACTTTTTTCAAATATTTGGCCGAGCTTCTTCTCCAATTTCTGATGAGCTTCCACAAATTGACAGTCCTATAGTTTTATGCCGCCTCCGAACTGCAAATGGATTTTTATGAGAAGCATTTTCAATGCAGAAATACACTCGGAGGTTTGCCACAGCCTGCCGCGCCGCCTCTGCTGCTATATATAATTTTCTAATTTAGATGTTACCCGGACCGAGGATCGAGTCCAGGACCTACGAAGTGGTAGTATGCACCTCTAAAACCACTCAGCCACAGCGGTTAAAAATATTGCCTTTGATAAATAAAAATTCATAAATAAATCTTGCTACTACCAGTTATTAGCACAGTCGACGCATTGCCTTAAAAAAAATAAATAAATACTCATACAAACTNTTCATAAATAAATCTTGCTACTACCAGTTATTAGCACAGTCGACGCATTGTCTTAAAAAAAATAAATAAATACTCATCCAACCTCCGTTGCGCTAAATTCATTTACAAATCATTTGTACATTTCACAGCCATCCGCAGTTATCGCCATCAACAGCATCATCACTAATTTTAATGGCCAGCAACGGGCATTCAACAACCGTAGTTGGAGAAAAGCATCGAATGAGAAAACGGCTGCACCCACGACTGGGACCTCAAAGTTGCGTGAATGTGTGTGTGTGTGTGTGTTTTTTTTTATTGATTTGACGCCAAACCATTTTCAGCACAGGCTTAGCATGATTGCCACCTGCCATCAAGCAGTAGGCTAAGCGCCGCCTTTGTCACTAACGCTAAGCGCGCTTAAACGCCAAACTTAGCACGGACTTCATGCTGAATACAGTCAAGTTGCTGGCATAGACGGCATCTCATCTTACCATTTGTGTTGGTCGCAGCAGGCGCACTGCAGCATTACCAATCTATTTTTTGCACACCACAAAAGCAGCAAGCAATTTGGTACGTATGAATGTAGTATGTATTCANCATTACCAATCTATTTTTTGCACACCACAAAAGCAGCAAGCAATTTGGTATGTATGAATGTAGTATGTATTCAGCAACAAAATGAGCGCTCCGCAAATGGAGATTCGGACTGTCTTGTGGCTTCTTAAGCTGAGTTGGTTTACTGGCAACTTGTGGTTGTTGGTTGAGTCAAATTGCCACCACTGCCAGTGTTGACTGTGGTCTGTCGTCGGGTTGCTCATATCGCCATACTTGTGGCAGGTAACAGTACAGGAACATGACACGTCACAGATTCGTTTGGCTGATAAAATTTGCTATTTTAATGAAATCATAAATTTCTCTCATTCAATAAGAAAATACTTTCAGCTGGCCGTCCATCTCTAGACTGGCAGGCAACAAAACTAATTAAGCAGCGATTTTCTAAGAGATTCAACATCGCTCAAAATCGCTTGTGTAGAGGATGTTTAAAGTTCCTAGGAAGCTATGAAATCGCTGGCTCACAATTTGCAAGATGATTTTATTTCGATCAACTCCGATTTGTTTTGGTACTTTTATTTAAATGAGGCGAGTGCTTATGCTTGGGCTTTTGTGGGCTTGTGATCGTGAAGAGTGCATTTACTTGTAAGCAATGTATGTTTTTATGAATCCTGAAAGTTTGGGAATTAGAATGGTATGATTATTTTTATTTTTGACACTAAAGAACGCATTGGTATTAGTGTTAATTTAGAACTGGTTTTTTCGCTTTGTTTTAAACTAATTACAAATTTGAGTAACTCTCTGGACTTCAGCTTTGAAATATCTTTCTAATGATATACACGTATTCGTAGTGAAAAAAAAGTCGACACTAAAATTAGTTGCAGATTTTTTACATAATTTTCAAAGGAATATCTGTCAAAAAAGTTGCAACTAATATTAGAATCGACTTATTTTCGATTATGAATATGTCCCAATATATCGAAGGCCAGGCAAAAATGTCGCCCAGATTTCTGACGCATAGTGCAATATTAACGGAAAATTGACATGACATGTCGCAGTATATTTGTACATCGAAAAGAGTCAGTTAATCAAAATGGGCGAAAAATTATATAGATTTCGTATGGTGGGTGAGTAGATATTCAATTAAACCAGACTTAAAATGAATTCGCCAAGACAATTAAAAGTAAAAGAAGTTGTCATAACCAGTTTCACTGTCATTAATTTATTGGGTGAACGTTATGGCGCAAATGGAGTAAAATTTTTGAATAACTCGGTTGTAATTGTAGGCCGGTATACTATATACTGCTGCATATAGTCGCCTAGCAAGGTCTTAACTTAAACCAGATTCTTTCCTAAAAAAACGAACTTTATTTTTGAAGGGATAAAGGATATAAAAAGGGCTCTGAATAATACCTATTATAACTGATTTTTTATATATCATCTAAACCTGTCGTCCCAGCAATGGTATGTCCGGAAATTAAATCACTTTCCATCGGGTTTTGTAAAGTGGTTCACTCTGGAAAATTTTTTTGCATTACTTCGTAGTGGAGTTCTCTATTTTTAATGAATCAAGTTTCCATCAATACTCCTTCATACATGCATGGCTTTTTTGCTCAGAGTACACTTTCTACTTCCCTTCTTATCAATTGCCAGTTTACTTCCCTATTCAGCATTCTTTTTGTGTGAAGTTATCAGCAGTGATTTTCACTATTACATTCCCGAGGATGTAGCGCTGCTGGTGCACTAATCTATAACATTCCAAGAATACATATACTCTGCGTCAAACGCAGTGGAGTCGCCATACATGTGTTCAGGATATTCCATTTTCTCCAACTTGCTTTGTTTTCTAAAGTACTCGTAGCTGTATAGAAGCTGGACTATGCAGTCATTGACTTGTTGGAACTTTCTGCTTACCTAGGCGTCAAGAATTTGTATATATTTATGTACATACATAATTTACTAACCACCTGCCTTATTTCCTGTCGCTTTGATGCACTTAAACTCTAGCTTAGAGTCGTATCCGCAAATATTGCAAGTAAGGCTGCCGCAGTACTCTCCGCCGTGAAGCTAAGGAGTTATGGGCTCCGTTTTAACTTGGGACGTATGGGAATTCGACAATATTTGGAAACTTTGACTCCATACTTGAAGAAACTGATCTACATAAATTGGTTCATATATGTACATAGGTGGGTCGGCATTAAACGGGAAGAGTGGCAGGAGATATGTTCTGTTAGGAACTCTACGCTAACCTCGTTAGATTCGTGGAGACATACAACGTATTGCAAGCAGTGGTAGCCGCAATAAAGGAGCTCGTCGACTATCCAGGTACTATGGTAATATCGGTTAGAAGGTTAAATATCTACTTTGACAGCCAAGGAACGAGAAAGATCTGATATGGTGTGATCAAAAATGGTAAGGCAATATCTCGCCTCTCTCTCGTTAGGCTAATTATAAATTAGGCTAATTTCAGTCGTAGGGTGCCTGTTGCAGATAACTGCTAGACTGAAGAATTGGTTAGATAGAATGCCCTTGAGATTGTTTCTTCTGACATGGAGGGTATAAGAGTCCTGACTCACTGAGCGTTTGACGAAAATCCCGTCATGGAAAATTTCCAAGTACTTCTGGCCGTTGGCGAATCATAGGCGCCAACCCTCATTGCTAACAGTAATCTTGATAGCCCCTGCCCAAGAGGCACACTGTACGACAGTGTTTCTGTTACTTGCAAATTCCTTACTTTCTCTTCAGTGGCGTCACAATGGACAATAAAAACAATTTCTAATGGTGCCCTTCGGGACGTTGCTACTTAACCTAACTTACATTTTAATGGTCTATTTTGAAATTTATTTAAACATTTTTTACTACAAATACATTCAACTTCTTTAATTTAATAATGTTATTTTATCAACAATCTTATTGAGCTTGAGGCCGTTTCGAATGAAAAAAATGTGGAATATTATTTTTTTTCTGAAACACAGTTCGCTACTTAAGTCTTTCGTTGCTCGCACTCGTTACTTCCGCGTTTTGCAAATAAATAGGAAACGTAAATCGTACCACTTCGCTCAACCAAATTAACTTATTTACATAAAAACGCAATAAAGCAATTGTAGCTTCCAAGTACAATAATTCCATTCCAAATTGCAAGGATAATGACAACAATTGCTTAGATGCACAATCGATTTGAGACAACTGGCAAATTGTGTTGTTAAATGGTATTAGAATTTATCTACCCATTTTTGTCGGCAGTTACTACATGTGGCTCAACTAAGAATTTTGAAGATAGATACAGATGAATGTATGTATGTATGCATCGTATGAAAATCGCACAATCTGACCAAATCTAGACGTATACATGTAACTATGTATGTATGTACTGACACGTATGACTAGAGAGTTACTTGCATTGCTACAAAATTGCAGGGATAAAAATGGCTTGCGCTACTTTGCAATTTTCAGCCAATAAGCCTATTATCAATTCAGCTCGGCTAATTGGTTCTAAATTTATGGACCTGTGTGAAAAATTTATGAACGTACATCGATCGTCTAGTTGCATGAATCGCACGAGCGTATGGAAGCTGAGGAACAGCACCAAGTGGCTACAGCAATACTCTCGCTCGCTTAACTGTTTTGCAGCAACTTTGGCAACGAGATCGATCTATGCGTTTTTTTTATTTCTTTAGTTGTCGTATTTTTTTGGCGAATCTCTACATAAAAACTGTTGCGCCTGCAATGGCTCTAGCAGCTGCTGAGATAGTCATTGCGACAACGTCTCTTTAACAATAATGAGGATGATGACGACGGCGACGATAACATGCAGAGAGGGTAGCAACAGAGGCTACATAACAACATAATTGAGTATCAATTTTCAGCATTTTATCAGAAAAAACTACAACGGTTTTAGGATATGTATGTATGTATATATACATAATATGTATGTATGCATACATGTATTAGCTGCACACTGTAGAGCAAAAGTGAACATAAAACTGTACTTCGTGCATTTTTAGGACTAAAAATAGCCGCAATGAAGAAAATCACAAATATGATTTGGGCATTTATTTTTGGTTCAATTCCCTGGGAAACGGAAAGAAAAAAATGTGTACAATTGGATACAACTTTCTCTGATACAAGGTTTGAGATAATAAATGATACTTTTGCAACCAATTTATCTAATTCTTTATGTAAAAAAAGTTTATGCTTTCAAACTCAATCAATTAAAAATTTCCATTCAATTTAAGACTAATTAGTTTTGATTATGCTTGCCAAGGGTGATCAGATCACCGTCGTATACTCTTTGTGTTGAATATCGCAGCGTATACGTCTAACCCCTTAAGGAACCCT
The DNA here is from genome assembly GCF_001687245.7 of Rhagoletis zephyria. Lineage (NCBI taxonomy): Eukaryota > Metazoa > Arthropoda > Insecta > Diptera > Tephritidae > Rhagoletis > Rhagoletis zephyria. The sequence goes on along the minus strand of NW_016166315.1, from coordinate 13,073 downwards.
GGATAAACAAAATAGGATCTATAATATACTCCAAAAAGATGTGTACATATTTTCAAAGAATCGAGTTGAATACCGGTTGAAGGCAATTCCACTTAAAGCTAGTTTGATTACAAGAGGGACTGTTTTGATAAAATCTCCGAAAGGACCTTTAGGAAAGCGTGCGCATTAAGATATGGAAGAAAACTTGCATACCTTGGTGGAATGATGAACTTAAAGAGCATTGGACGTGGGTAAGGAAGTGCTTAATGTTACAGAAATGACGTCTGGGCCAGTTTAAGAAGTATAAAAAATCATCCGGCCTTCGGAAGGCAACTTCGTAAATTTAACGAGGATGCCAAGGAGCCAGCAGAATCCCCGTCAAAATCAATTATCAATCATCATATATTAAGATATTAGATGACATCCTCCTTAAGACACTTTTTAAAAGAGTTTCTCGCGATAATAAAAATAAAAGATGTTATTTTAATTTCCCCCTCTTTAAATCAGTGGATATGGACGGTGAAATTTCGAAGATATAGAGGGTTATGATTTAAGGGTATTGTCGATGATGGCAACCCTACAAATGTTGCAGAGCACGAATAGCGGTGTATTGTATCTGTATTGAATGTCATTTATGTATTAATTTTATGTATTAAGTCAAGCTATAAGTAGTCCCGCTTCTAGCAAATTCCGTTCTTTTTTACTTGTCTACGGAGCGAAACCAATGTGAGTAGAGTCAACCTATGTAAATAGCTTGTACTATCTGTAAATTGCATTTTTTGTATTTCTTGTCTTAGAGAATAAACCAAAGTTGAGAATCCAAGTGGAAATCAAACCATACTGTTACTCAAGATTCCCCTTTATTTGTAGCAGCAGGGATTCTCCCAAGTTTATTCGAAGCCCGTAAAAAAGCACAGGTATGCACCTGGAAAATCTGGAACCTTAATGGGGAAGGTGCCTCTGACCGATCGGCTGATGTTATCGTATGGACAAAAGCTGACATCACCGGACGGAGTAGGGCAGAAAATATCTGGGGCCTTGCGACGTCTTATACATTTGCCACGGACCGCCGGAAGAGAAGGACAAAAAGCATCCAAGAACCTCTTTTATAAGCGCTCGGAGAGCACATGCGAGCGCTGCCACAGTCACGATATAAAAATCATGCTTGAGGATTTCAATGCCAAGGTGGGCAAGGAAGGGATCCTTGACATGATCAAGTTTGAAAAAGTAGACGACTTCGTTCATTAACATCAAAAATACTGGCGGCATTGGAAAAAATTACAAATTTACTCTTTTTACGCTACCTATTGTAGACGAAGAGCACAAGATGCTTCGGTAGGCTCGTGCTACTTTGAAACAACTTTATTTTTGATTTTGTAGCAGGTTAAATTGTTCAGTCCAATTTGAATAAGACGCCGCGATGACGCTAACCACCTCTTTATATGCCCACTCACTAACAACCCTTTCCCTATTGCTCAAATCCATCGCTATAGCCTTTTACCGAGCCTGCCGTTAGCTGAGAATGAAGAACACATGTTGGGTTAGGTTAAGGTGGCTGTAGGGGCTCACCTAGACCATAGAAGTTGGTCCTTTGTGATACCACTGTGAACGGTAACTGCTAAGTTAGAGCGAGAATCGGTGAGTGCGTGAGGCAGAGAGCATGAACCCAAGTTCCTAAGACGCTATCTACCAAAAGCATGGCAGTCAAGAGGACTGAACCTCGTCGTCATTCTTACAGATGGGACAAAGGAAGTCGGATATTTAATCTAACTGCATAAACCCTAATAGGCCAATGCCCTGTCAGTACACCCACCAGAATCGAGAGATCTGTCTTCGCGAGCCTATGGAGAGCCCTAAACCTACCCCGGTCTACGCTCGGCCAGAAAGACTTCCCCGTAGCACATACCGTGGTTTTCCTACAGTGTTCGCTGAGTTGATCCGAGAAAAGTACACAAGTATATAAGTCCAGTTATACGATTGTAAAAATCTATTTTACACGGTATTCAATAAATCAAGATTTGAAAAAACTGCCTAAAAATTTTGCAAAATCGAGCCGCGACAAAATAAATAAAAGGCATATATCTAACGGAATTATAGGCCAATTTGTCTGCTTTTTACAATATATACTGGTTATCTAAGCAAGAACGTTTTTGCAAAAATGATCTTACTAGGTGACCAGGGACTATTTATAAAAAAATATATCCTGAATTGGCCCTGAAGTCGAAATCTATATACATAATACGCGAAGGGATTTTTTGTCCTGGTCATCAGATCGGCACCGTTAGCTCGATTTTCAAAAGTGAGGTATAATCTTAAAGGGCTTAGAGTGTGGATGTTCAGTAAGGTTTGCTTTTTCGAAAAGAGTTGCCACCTGTTAAGAAATTAAGCTCAAATTATTTAACAAGTTAAATTAATTGTTACAATACGGGTATCAACCGAAATGGGTTTGAAAAGGCTTTATATTTTAAGTACGTGTTGGAGAGTTGCCACGTGTTTAAAAATCGAATTAAATTTTAATTAAAGGAATTTTGTAAGTTAATTAGATGTCACTATATGGGTGTCAGAAAAAAGAGGTTTAAGAGGGTAGTAGTTTGGAGATAAAGGGTTGCCACCTATGGCATGGCTTTTCAAACGATGGGTATCAATCGAAATGGGTTTAAAAATAATTTAGTTCTGAAATTTATTTAGGAGAGTTGCCGTGTGCTTAAAAAATCAAAGTTAACTTAATTCATGATTTAAAATAAATATGTATCACGCTGCAAGAAGATACAAAGATTTTAGTGTGCAAATACTTTTAAATGGGTTGTCACCTGTTTGAAAAGAGGAATTTCTTTTACTTATACACAAGCTAAATGAAATATCGAAATATTAGTAGCAAACGAAGGAGTTTTAAGAAAACTTTAGACTGATATTACTTTTAATTAGGGTTGCCACCTATTTTTTGAAGGTCATCACATCTCCACTGTTATTTCGAATTTCCAAAATTAGAAGTCAAATTAAAGAACTGGAACATGGATGTGCAATAGGTTTTATTTTTTGAAGTTAGAATCTTTTTACCGGTACAGAGAGATTTGAAATTTTATGAAATGGTTTAGATGAACCATTAGGAATATTTTCTGAGGTTTTTGAATAGGGTTTGACCTGTTTAAAAAGTTAAGTTCAATTTTGACGTTTTAACGCCATGCGAATTCACTATGCGAATACCAAAGAATTGAAATATAAATTAATCCTAACAATCCGCTCTTGAACGTACCTTCGGCTGCAATTCAAAAACCCAATAATTTTGTAAAACAGTTCATAAGTTTTTTGGGAGTTGTACCGGGGTACTTGGTAATTGAAGTCCTAAATAATTATAATTTTTTTTTTTTACATATTGCAGATATTGGCACTCATAGTTATTTGCCTATAAACAAATCTAGTAAGTGAAAAAGTTGCAGTAAATGAAATATTTTTTCCATATGCGTAAATTTACTTTTTTACTAGCAACTATTTTACGCTGCCGATTTTTCAAGATATTCAATTGCGTATGAGTATACAGACATACGTGTGCATACTTACATAAGTGAAGTCAAGCGAAAAACGGGAGAAAAAAGTAGTAAGAGAACTTTCAAGGAAAGCGTGCGTGCACGATCACTTCATGTATGTAAATCATGTCAAAAATGAAGTGCTGAAAATTGCGTTGCCATTCTTATGGCTGCTGAAAGTGATGGCTGATGCTGTTGCTGTCGGTTGCTGGCGTTGCTATTATCGCACTGTAGTCAGTCATGCAGCTGTAACTTCGCACGTCAGGCTGACATACATATGTATACAGATGAGTGCCTATGCATTTAACCCGGCGATGGTAAATATGTGAAAGCAAACCGACTAGCACAAGTAGGTATCGTAATTAAAAAATTTATTTATTAATGCCTAATAAATTTACTCACTTTTTCGTTGTATACTAGCATTAATAAAAAAATTTGCAATAACTAACTCAAAAAGACCATTTTGTCTTTTGTTTATTTACAAACATGTGTTTGTGATCAGATGATTTTCTTACTTGCAAGTTTTCGTTGGCAAACATTTTTCCAGCAGAAATTTGCATCTCTCTATTGCATTTTGCTCTCTCAATTTCCCCTAGCTTGCAAGTTGTTTGGGTACGAGAACGCAAAACCAGTAAAAGTTTTCTAAAACTTTTGATAGTTTTGGGTACGAGTACACTATCTCTCTATCTCTCGAAACTAGCTGCTGTTGAATAACCTCGCAGTCCTCTAATCCGCAGTCCACTCAGGGTAGGATCGTTACAAATGATTTGACTCACTGCAGCTACTTGTTTTAGTCCAGATCATATCTCGTGCCAGTTTATAGGTCCGAGCGGAACAGTATCGGCCTGAAAAATGCCAAGCCGAGCGGATGAGAGATAGATGGTGATAGGGCTCAGATGATTCAGTTGGAGTTGGGACTCTATATGGCTTAGATTTTGACCAGCTCGGAATCTTATATTTCATAGTGATGATTATTACTTAGATACGTCTTATCTAAGTTGATGCTACGTCCAACAGTGGGAGATCTCCATATAGAATGTGGCAAAAAGTAGTAAATGAGCTCCGATTTGGCTGAAAATTGTAACGAGAAGTACTTTTGCCTAGGAATAAATAAAAATGAAAAATTGTGGAATTTAGCGGACTGCCATGCCCACTATACTTGTAGGCGGATATTGTAAATGTTGTCCGATTTCAATGAAATTCGGTTTGTAACTAGGATTAGCCTAAGAAGAAATAAATCTGAAGAATGGTAGCCTTGAGGCAACCAGCTAATGAGGAAACAAGTAGTAACTGTCCTCCAACATGACAAAAACTCGTTGCAAGATTTACTTTTGTATAAAACCACAAACATATTAAAAATAGTGTGGACTGGTGACCAGCCACGTGCCTCCACGCCAGTGGATCTGCATGTGTGTGCTATGGACGATTAATAACATGGACACATGCGGACGCAACTGAAATTTGGTTTGCTATTAGTTTAAGATGTACAAAGTATTTTCGTACCAATCATCTTCCACCGTATGGCGCCGCAAGGTACTTGTACTCTCAAGAAAACCACTAAAAACACATAATATCACAGAAATGCCCTTAACTCTCTAGGGACTAGGAAAATTATGAGAACCTGATTTGGAACCACCCTTGCCTACTATTGAACTTGATATTGAAGATGAAGACAAACTCAGTTTCATTCGATCATTAAACTACCATCGCACAATGCATTGTTGAGTGCGTTGAGCAGGATGAACCCTTATTGTCATCCCTTTGTCTTAAAATGCTTTCTTTGAGGCATTATTGAAGACCCCCAATGCGAATTCTTCATGCTATTCTTGTAACGACATTGTTAATAATTTTCCTTCATGTCATAAAAAGCTTCCCCTCTCTCTGCTGGATGCAATAGTGTTAGCTGGATCTTCTGCATCGTCGTCCGTTGGGAAGTGTGCCTTTGAGTCCTTTTTGGAGGCTTGTTGAATTGTTGTAGCTCTCGATTCCACTGTACAAATCCTGGCCCTAGTTGTTTTTTAGTTTTGTATGGCTTATGCGTAAAAGTTTCCCTCACCCGTTTTCTAAGAGTGCCAAGTGCGGTATTCCCTTTCCCTGGTCTTCCTTCTACGTTGGAAGCCCCAAGTTGCGAAAGAACAGACTGCACTTCGGATGTCAGCTGGCTCCCGAAAGAAAGGTTTACACGGAGTACTTTTTCTAACTTGCAAAAATCGGTCAGGTAAGTAATAATTTCCAGACCATTGTCATTGTCATTCTTGGAGTACTCGTCTCTGAAGAAAGAAAAAAACGATCTACGTATATCTCATTAGCAAAATGGGACGCACCTGCATGTTATTTCTAATATATTGTATGGTAAGGTGCATACACGCAGCTAACTATGTACAAATATATCTATGTAAATAGCTTCCTTATTAGCGCAAGCATGCAATAAATATAGCAAGTATGTTAAGTAATAATCCTGGCGATTTGAAGCTGCTGCGCTTGGATACGGCTACGCAGAACTTTACTTCCATAAACATTACACCGCTTGTGTTCACTCACGAATAAATACTTTTTGTAAGTCTGTTTACAACCATAGGCGGAAAACATGTGTTGTTGTATTAATATCGAAGGTATTGAAGGCAGTCAAAGCAGCCGCTAAAGTGCTTGTTAATGTCATATCAATATGAATTTAAGGCAACACGAGAAAGAGATATCGACTCGCGCGCGCGTCTAACGTGGCAGCTACTACATATAGAAATAAAGCGAAAACAAATACATGAATCGCCATAAGCTGCCACGTAAAAGGTTGGTTGAGGTTATATTTTTCTGGTTGTCCCAGATTAGGGACGCTCTTGGTCAACAGGGAAACTGTCTTTAGTGATACCGCGTATATGTCTGAACGCCAACCACTACTTATCCGACGAAACGCTGCAAGCCGATTACGAATACATTTACGATTTAAATGCCCGAGAGCTTCTCAACATTTTAATCTTAGCCTCGCGAAGTCTAGGCAGCCTAGTGGAAAGTGATACGGAGATTCCACCTGGTAATCCTCCAGATAGGTGAAACAGAAAGGATCAAGCAAGATTCCCAGTCTTACTACGTGAATACCAATCGGGTAGTGACCTGTGAAAATCCCCTTTCAAAACGATATTTATTGCTTTACAAGCGTAAGGAGACAGAAAAATCTTGCCATTGCCACTATACTAGTTTTTGCCCATTGCCCGCTGGGCTGAGATAAGGCCCATCTGTTCAAGAGCGAAAAAAAGGTATTCAAAGGTACCCTCAATCGCTCCCTAAATGGAGATAACGTTTGAAGTGTACCTTTCCTTGCCAAGTCGTCAGCCATGCAGTTTTCCGCAATGAGAAAGCACTACGATGCAATTGAGAGAATATATAGACATGCTCGGACGAGTTTCGAGTGCAACATCATTGCCGTTAATAATAATAATAATAATGATCGATTAGTACCTGGGCGACCGTTATTAAAGAAAACCTTTTTCTTCGTTTTATATTTTTTGATGTTGGGATGAACCGTTATTTCTTTTTCAAAAAGATTTTAATTGAAATATATTTTAATTGGAAATAATTTTGATAATATTGCTCTCATATTCGACTAATTATTTTTTTTTAGAGATTTAATGTGAAGCTGCTGTTAGCAAAGTTCGTGTCTTAAGTCTTTCATTTTCTATACTTCCCTTATTTTGGGCCATACATTCTCTACAATTGATATGTATACATAGGTATGTATGCATATTAGGGGGTTCTAAAATGACTACGATGCAATTACTGGACCCAAAGATGTTCAATTTTGAATGTGCAAGATTTTTTTTTATGTCTTTTAAAAATGTGTTTTTTTTTAATACGCACCATTTGTATATAAAAAAATGTAAAACATTAAATAACGGTTTCGTTTTTTTCAATTACATACATTGGGCTCCATAACTTGCCCAAGAAAATTTTTGTGGAAGAGAGCTTATGGTCACTAGACACGAATAAAGGCATGAGCTCAAAAGTTGACCGCAAAAAAGACGCATAAAAAAACGCCAGCGAAGAAAGACGCGTCAACCTATTTGGCTGCGAAGAAAGTCGTGTAAACTTATTTTCGCTGACAACTATGTTTGCGGGTGTAATAGTATGTACATTCCCCAAAGAGTTTTTAAGGAATAATGCTGAAGTAACAGTCCTTGTCCTTGATTAGGTATAAATCTATGTTTATGCGTCTTTCTTCCTCGTCAAGTAGGTTTACGCGTCTTACAAGGTACATAGTAACTTACCGGAAAATCTCCTACTTTGTAATTAAAACGTCACTGCAATTTTTTATACATTTGAAAGTCTTTTGGAGGACTTAGGCAGGACTTGAAATTGACCCGATATTTTCCAGTTTATCGATAACTTCCAAGCATTTGATACATGTCGATATTTCTATGAGAACACAAAAAATCCGATAACTCAACAAAATTCGATGACTCGACTAATTTCGATAACGGTGAAATTCGAGGGGTCGCTAAATTTCGATAACTAAAAAATTTATATATCTCGATAACTCGATAAACTTTGTGTACTTTTACACATTTCGTTAACTCGGTTAATTTTGACTGTTCCATATTTTTTGAAAGCTCTCGACGAATTCCGATAACTCGCTACATTTTGTCAGCACGAAAATATTCGATAGCTGTGATAACTCGATAAACTTATGTAAGCTTGAAATTTCGATAACTCGACATATTTTGAAAATTCCATAAACTTCGATTCGATAAATCGACCAATTTCAGTAGGACCACAATCACCGATAACTCTGTAAGTTGAAAGAGCTCGATGCGATAACTCGATAATTTTCGTTAACTCTATAAATAATGATAATCGAATAAATATCGATAACCTGATAAATTTCTTAACTTGACAAATTTCGATAATCCCATAAATTTTTATAGCTTTATAACTATCCGTAAATTTCGACCACTAAGTTTCTGTGTCTATAAATTTCGACAGCTCAATCAACATTGATCAATTTGAATAATTCGATACGTTGCGATAACTCAATAAGCATGGATAACTCGATAAATTTCGATAACTATAAACACGATGATTCGATAAATTTCGGTAAGTTTTATGACCGAATTAATTTCGATTCCTATCGAAAAATTTCAATTAATTGTCTTACTCCTTCAGTCAACCTAATTCTTATGTACTTCTCATTGTCTCTATTTTCGTCTTTACCTTCACTTTTTACTTCTCTTTTTTTTATATTCATCGTTATCGTTTATTTTTTCATCTTCATATTTATCTTTATTACAAAGTTTAATTTCAAATACGAAGTAAAACAAAATGCGAAAACAGTTCGAATTCAACAGGTTGCATTAACAACCATACACATGTACGGACATTTTTAAACGAAGATTTTCAACCAATTTTGTAACCATAAAAACTCTCCCCAGCTGCAGAAAATTACTTTTCCAACTGTGTTCTTGGTTTTGAAATCGGTTCGGTAGAATCGCTAAAATGAAGGCGGGCAAAATATCTGTCAGCGTATTAATATATGATGAAGATAATATATAGATAAGCGGAAAACATTTATTGGTCCCATCTTTACTGGTTACTAATAATGTTGTAATATATTTTTTTTTTAAATAACTAAATTAATTTTCTTAACAATTTTCATTTTGTTTTATACGTTTTTATTACATCTTACTGACTTTAAGATTTTTCCGATCTTACGCTATTACGTACATATGTACGTGCAAAAGCAAGAAAATGGCTTGGATTTTTTTTAATCAGTGAAGTACAGAAAATTTTAGATAATTCTATATTTTACATTTTTTTACGAACGAAAACCAAAAACACACAAAAATATGTTAGAGTACGTTGACCATCTGCTTGCAGTTGGCAACGATCTTTTTGCGTTTGCTCCTAAATTATAAATCTAGCATGTTTACTTGTGAAAGTCTAGCCTCTATTTCGCTTCAATCTATTTGGAGTTATTGCCATAAGCGCCCTCTGGGTGGACGTGATATGAAATTTAATATTGTAGAGCTCAAGCTGTAAATTCGCTGTCTTCGTTATGGGCTACTTCAACCTGCTTGCTGCTACGCCTGCTTCAATCAAAGTTGCTGCTTGGGCTTAGTAGCTATTATCGCATAGTTGTTGCAATATCAGGTTTCTTTTCATTAAAGTGCATCACGAAATCAATGAAGATGAATATGCTGCAAAGCATAGTTGTTGCATGCAATTTTTGCCGCTACTGATATTTTTTTTTATTTCTTTTGAGGTATCCATTGGCGCAGAAAATTGTAGCTGACCGTATATTAATAGGATACCGCCATCACCTCGGCACAGGATCGCGGAGATAAATTTTTCATTTCGGTTCGAGTTCGTTGGTTGCGCAGANCAAAAAAAAAAAAGATTTCTGAACCAAGGCGCATTTAAAACGGTAACTTGATAATGGTTTTGCGATGTGTGAGTTTTTGGATCTGTAACTTAGGCTAATCAACTGTCTAAGTGAGATGTATTTTTGGTAGGATATCGCATTAAAATTTAACCTTTTAAATAAAGGAGAGCTGAGGTGGGCTGAGCTGAGCCAGGTTGAGTTTAGATGAGTTTAGTTGAGTTAATTGGACTGAATTGAGGTGAAATTCGTTGAACAACATAACATAACACAACACAACACAACACAACACAACACAACACAACACAGCACAACAGAACACAACACAACACAACACAACACAGCACAACACAACACAACACAACACAACACAACATACTAATATTGCCCACAGTGTTTCCTGAAATTTGTTTGGGCCGAACGGCTTTTATTACCTAGTTTTAATATGTTTTCAAAAGGAACACTTAACCTAAAATCGCAGTTTTAAAATTTTTCCGGTATTTGGCCGACACATCCCTTAAATCTGACAGATATGTATTGTATAATTATATATCTTTAGGATTATTATTATTTACGTAGGTTGGCATTAAAAAAGTTCCTATAAATGTATATACAAGTTTCTATAAATGGAATATATGTTCTACATGCAAAATAAAAACATTCACGAAAATTTCAAGATTAAAAAAAAAATGTTAGGGGTTTGAAAAAATTTTATGTATTTGTTTTTCTTTCTTTATAAAAATCGCAAACACGCACAAAAGTTGTTAAAAATGTATTGCTTTCGGTATGGATTAACTTTCATTAATTCCGGAATGAAACTCATCGGTGCACACGCCCAGTTAGTATTAACGGCCATAATAAAACTGTGCATGAATAAAGTCCTAATAAAACTGCTACACCATACCGGTGCTGTTGCAGACAAAGTAGTGGTAATAAGTTTTCCACCTGTCACGCTATCCATATTGGCCGCATTGTTGAACTGATAGTCAAGTTGAGTATTGAACGTTGGCAATCATGTATTAACAACTTGTATATGAACAAAATACAACCAGCGAACAACCAGTTAACAACAAATATCAAGTCAACCTCTTTATGTGCAACTTTTTTGATTATATCTGCGTCACCAAACGGCGTCATAGCCGCAGAATAATTCTAGTTTTTTTTCCTTTGCCAGCAATTGACAAGTGAGAGTTTAATGGTGGTGTTGCATTGCTAGAAACGACTTTTGTTGTTGTAACCGGCGCTACTTTGTCGTCTCCTAGTACCTACAGCCGCCTCCGCTTGCAGCTAAGATCACTGTAAGTGTCAATTATTCGTATAATTTATGATGCCCACTGTTGCTTCCAACAATAGTAAAATGGACGAGTAAAACGGTTGTGGCATGGTGGCATAGTGGTAAACTGATATGGCGATGCTGTAGGTTGGCTTCAGCTTTGCGCAGCAGAAGCTTATGGCTAGCGATTTTGCAACCTCATTTCGTTTAAGGCTTACTGCCTTATTGAAGTTATCGCGTTCTTGTCGCATCGTTTGCTTTTATGCTTTTATGCTTTCTTTGTTCAGGCATTAGGGGTATTCACGATCCGGTGCATACTGTCTAGCATGGTGTATAGGTAGCATAAGTAGCATGATGCCATGTGTTCTTCTGTGTCACTTCTGGATTATTTTCTATTTTTGAGGGCAAACATTTCGCTTATTCTCTAATTACCGGATCCGGTCCGGACTATTAGGGAAAGAACCTAATATGTAGGATCTCTAAAACATAGCGTTTATTGCAAATTTTATCTTCCTGGACGATTGCTAATTTATCATAGTCGGGATAATGTCCCGTATCCTTGCAATAAGCTGACAAGATATCCCGACTTTTGTAAAGTAGAGCTCAAAATTTAATTATTATATAATACACAAAAGTATAGAGATAAAGCTTTACAAAGCATTTAAAATTAGCTCCATCGATAAATATCTCTTGTTTGATGGAAGAACGTCATAATTGAAAATAATTTTGTTTTAGTTAAGAATACAAAAATGGCTCCCAGTCTTTCTATTGAAATTCATAACGATATCTATCAATTGTGCATTCAAAAAGAGAATTTGTCTTTCTTCTAACGTTATTAATTTTCAAATTTTTTAGCGACTATAATAAATTATAAAAGTGAGGAATCAAACTAATGTTTAATGACAGTTTCGATCTACAGATTAAATTTCTAGAGAATATTTGTTATACATAAATACGTACATATGTATGTTGCGTTAGGTTAGGTTCCGGTCCGGCAGAGAGGCACACTAAGGCCAGTGAGGTATATTGTGGTGCCGCTTTATTGAGCTCTTTATTTCTTTTCTCAGTATCCTGTGTGGTGGAACCATCGTGTTACCTTAACGTAGCGTCGCAAGATGTACACAGAGTCGTGATCAGATAAATACCGAAAGAGATACTTGTTAAAATAAAAAAAAAACGTGATCTTTCCAAAGCGAGGCGGTACCTTCTCGTTCCAGTAGCCACGACAGCCGGGTAAACCTATTCGCTTACCATGCGCTTCCATTAAACAGTGTCCGGTAATGATACCCACCACTGCGTTAATACTGCGGCGATTAATACGTATGAGAGTTTTAGCTATTTTCTTATTGATACTTGACCAGATCTGTTCAGTAACGGAACAGGTAGCTTCCTTCACCAATCGTTCGTTGGACAAGTCAATGCAAACAGATTTCAGCCGGTGTTTACACGAAGACAGGGTGACTTCTGTATTATGCCCGGTGTTAACTGAGTATGGCATATAGCTTCTTCCGCAGATTTGCTTGGAATTTCACGCAGAATATTCCTATGCCATATCCGCATAGACAAAAAGTCTCCCATACAAATTGATCCGCCCTAATGTAAGTATGTAATTAATATTTATTTTTGCACTGCTGGAAAACCCGACTAAAAGATGTAAAGCAGTTTTTCTCGCACTTTTGATTATTTTAGTTATGACGTTCTTCCAGGAAACGAATTTGCCAAAAGGAGGTTTGAATTTTATGTATAGACAAACACTCGTTTTATTCAATGTCTGTCCGAATTGTCTGTATGTATTGGGCTACTGGGCACACGCACTCCAATGTACATATGCGCCTGCGAATTAAGGCTCCGATATGTGACACCGGTGACACTGGCGTAGCGGAAGACTACCGATACTGGTACACTGGTGACACTGGCAAATTATCTCTAA
>NW_016166314.1:2010-24678 GCF_001687245.7 Rhagoletis zephyria | reverse complement strand
GATGCAAGTGGTGGGATGTCAGCAAATGTCACATATATATTTATATGTACATATAAATAGGCATGAATTGTATTTGTATCGGCAATAAGCGACTGGAAGTTATATTTTCCCCCGCTGAATGCTATTACATACTTTCATACATTTATACACAAATGTGCTTGTGCTCATAGCTGGAAGCATGTAAATAAATTTTATAAATCTCTTGCAATCACTTCTTGCAGCGAATATGCTGCTACAAAGTAAAATGTACATATCAAGGAAATTGTAATGGGAGTAAATGAAAAAAATATAAAAATTTTGAGACACAAGCGCTGCATGAAAGTGGTGGAAGTGCCGGTGTTGCAATTAAATTAAAATATGCAAAACAGCGACAAACAAACACGTTGTATATAATACACACAAGCATAAATTTGTGTTTATATTTAGTTATGGGCGTTGTTATGTGACACTTTCAACAGTAACAGCGTAGGGCGGTTTCAGGTAACAAAATTTTGTATTCAATTGCATCACGTTAATAAGGAAATAGTGTAGAAAGGGGCTGTCGTTTGAAAGTTATCATAAAAACTACTCGCGGTTTGGGACACTCGTCACAGTTTTGGTATCTATAGCTTTGAAGTAGCGAAGAAATGTGTCTACTTAGAATCCATCATAAATATCATCAACAATTTAGATGGATCATTTCCGAGCTCAGACGATATACATAAGTATAAGTCAGAGGTTAAACTATATATGGGCGGGAGATTTTCAGTTCTTTCACAACCCGTCAAAAAATTATGTAGACAATTCTAATTGATGTGTTTTAATGTGTTACTGGGATATAATCAGCAATCCCGAATACTTATAGATTCACTGATTAGGCTCAGAAGTGCGCCACTTCTTCGGCTGTGGAAACTCCGAAAATGGAGTTGTACCAAAAATTTCTCCAGTGTATACATTAAATACAGGCAACCGTATGCTGAAAAGCCAAGGCCATGAAATCTTTTCACTGTGATGGAGGTAAACGTTACATAACCATGAGCCTTCTTGCTGTCATTAGAATTATCGATAGATTTCCTTGGTCATTTTGAATAAATTTCCTTGATTTCAATTTGAATCTTTATCTTTATCTTAAGCATAATTAATCTTAATCTCTATCCTAAACTTAATCTCAGTCTAACTCCTAACCTTGATATAAATTATAATATTAATCTTACCCTTAATCTTTATCTAAATTTAAATGTTAATCTTAATCTTAAATTTAATTTGGAACTTAATCTTAATCTGAATCTTAATCTCAATCTTAATCCAAACATCAATATAAATATCAATCTTAATCTTAATCGTGCCCAACCACTCCCGTCTCCTCTGTCGCTTTTTCATTTCATTGTAAGTAGCTTGGCATTAGAGGCCAACGAGTGTGTCGCGTTTTTGTTACTTCGTTGTTTCCATTTACACACAACCGAACACGAGGAAGTTTCCCTTCAAGATTGTAATTTTATTAGCAACAAAAACCTTCTCCATCGTAATCGTTGCGAGGCGACGTAAAATTGGAGCTTCCACCATTTGTGTGACAATATAAAGACCCATCACTACAAATTGGTTAGTAGCTAAGTCAAACACAAAATGGGCACTCTCGCAGTCTTACAACGCCCATGCATAGTGCACGGATTGTACGGTTTGCAAAGCTGCCCCATAGGAAACCGGTTGCAAGACTCCGAGAATACCCCTAAAATGTCTAAATAGTAGTAGTAATGTGTACTTCGTGTTTCTAGTAGTCAGCTGAAACCATTTCTGGTCTTTCCCAACAATCAAATCTGCAAACCTAAATAACGACAAATAATATGCATCTAACAGATTTCGTGAGCTTCAATAAAACTTATCAAGTCCAAAATCTGCACCTCATATGCAAGTAAACTAAAAAAAAAAAAACAAAACAATCTTTACTACAAATTTTGCGATGCTTAACACCCGATTACGTACTTTGCATTACTTATATGATGACCTGATATGCGATTCACGTACAAAACTTGCACACTCATAAATAATACAATGAAACAAAATTGGAACGTGCAAGAGAAGAGACCAGCTGTATGCTTAAGGCAGAATTTTTTTATTTACTTTATTTTATTTAATTGCAAGTGGCATGAAATGTTTGTCATGTACAAGCGTACATACATGTAAATATGTGAATGTTTGTGGGCGTGCACATAACAGTAGCCGTTGTGCACGTTTTCATAATTGGTAATTTATATTCGTGAAGTGAAGCGACTTTATAACGATCTGCAGGTCATGCGGCAAATTAATTTCAATTTCATGAGAAAAGTAACTTTATTGCAGTGTAATTACTTAAATTGCATTATTTAGCTTAATACGGTAATTTCGATGTTTAATGTGTGCTTGATATTGTAATTAAAACTAATGGTCTATTATTGGCGTTGACGTTTTTAGTTATGAAAAGAGATCAACAATAATGTATTGGTTTTTGGCGACCATCTTTACTCAGTATAAATGCCAGCTCAAATTTTGAATTAAACCCATTGCCGTTGAGCTTATATAGGAGCTTGCTATTCATAGTTGGAGTAATTACGCCCGCTTTCAGTTTGAATTCTACCTCCTAATTTCATCATTATAGTTCTTAATTGTAACTTGAATGTGATCCAAATGCTTATTAGATTAGGAATATTATCTGTTGTATTTGCCATCGACGAATGACGTGTTGTCAAAAGCATCTAACGCTCGGTAGGTCCAGGATTCGATCCCTCGCTCGAGCAACATCCATAAAAGTTTGTTGCTAATAGCCGTCCCCCTCGCCAGGCAATGGCAAATCTCCGACTGTATTTATGCCTTGTAAAAAGCTTCTCATGAAAATCATTTCCCGTTCGGTGGTGGGGCAAAACTGTACGTCCGTCCCATTTGCGTTGCAACATCAATATTACAGTAATAGGAGATATCCCTGCTTATTTAGATTAACATGTATTTTAATCTCTTTAGATAAATGGCTTTGATGTGAGAGTCAATTAGTATTACTAAAGTTTGAATTCGAAAGGATCTTAGGTTAATTGGTCTGTACGCCTTTAGAAGATGTTTTGAGTTTTTCCCCGCTTTCGTTATAAAGACCAATTTAACCTATTTGCTCCAGGATGTAGGTATGCAGTCGACTTTTTCCCAATATTCTTTCTAGATTTCTAGATATAAATTCCGTAATCTGCTTCTACAGTCATAATAAATGCCACCTGAATTGTAGGTGAACTAAGCGCCAAATTTGGTCCAACATAAATTTTCCATCCAGGCAGTATTTTACGCTTTACCTCCTGGTTTCCCCCACAGTGCCAAAAGTACTTGGTAAAAGACATCTAACCGCCTAAGCGATTTTGGCCAATTTCAACAAAGTTCTCTTCTGTACCCACTGACGCCAATTGGAAATGCCAAGTGAAGCCAAGTCCTTCTCCACTTGGTCTTTCCATCGAAGTGGGGGCCTCCCTCTTCCTCTGCTACCACTAACAGGTTACGAGTTGAATACTTTCAGCGCTGGAGCGTCGGAGTCCATTCGAACGACATGCCCAAGCAAACGGAGCAGTTGTATTTTAATTCGTTGCGCCATGTCCATGTCGTTGTAAATCTCATCATCTATACATATGTATGTATGTGCATTTATGGTCGTCATTCGCCGTGGACGAGTACTTCAAGATTCTTGCAAGCGCTACGTAGGACTTAGGCTCGATCCCTTCTCCGTAGAGCACTCCATAATGATGCGTAAGTATTTTCCAGCTGAAGTTACTCCTAATGTATTTTATGAAAAGTATTGTTCATCGCTAGCTACGACTTTTGCTCACACTGACCGTCTTTGGAGGCCAAGAAAGCATCAAGCCAATTTTTTATACCTTCAACTGAAGCCCAACATACTCCCGTAAAGGCGTTAGGCATCAACCAGAATTAATGGTTGTCTGATTATGCAAGGTCTGCGTATAAGGCGGGCGGGTTAGGACATCCTATCCGGTACCTTGGAGAACATTTTTGACCACTTGTGCGACATGCGGCCGATCACTGCATGGTGGAAAATCAATGACGCATATTTGGTTCCGTTCGTTTGCTCCCCAATCGCTCGCTTCAAACGCATTATTAGTTGTCTGTATAGAGCCCTATCGACTGTGTGACTACTTTTCATTTTCATTGCCTTGGTGCCATCGATATTTGGCTGCGGGGTCGATAATAGTCCGGGTTCGCCGTGCATCAACATACTTACGCCTTCGGAAACGGCAATGAAATGTCTTCTTGTTCTTCAGTTTGTCACAGATCTTCGGCGTGTGCAAACGTTGATAGCCTTCCTTCGAGCTACTTGTCTTATTCATTTCATTAGTGTGTGTGTTGAACTGCTTATATCTTATCTTTTATTGCCACACATTTTTTCAACACCAGCGTAGCAGATTGTGTTAAATAACGAAATCGTTATAAAGTCTGTTAAAATAGATAAACTAAAAAGTCGCTCGCCACCCCGCCTGCTCATAGCCCCAAGCGTGAAAGTGTTAATTTCGTTTTTCGATATGTGCACGCATGCTCGCACACACCTACATACATTTATGTAAATAACAAGCAATAACTTCCTCATTGGCCCAATAAAGCGAGCAGTTGGCGCTGCGGGCGGTTTCTTCCTCCAACAACTGCATCGGTCCACCAGCAACCAGCGACTACGCGTTGAACAGGATTACTGCAAAAAAAAAACACTTTTTAGTTGCCACATTTTTTCCACTTTTTTACGACTTGTTGTTGCACATAGACTGCCGCCTATTTTGACCAAATATGCATAGTCACCAAACTGGTGACACTCGGGCGATAGTCAAAGCAGGCAGGCAAAGCAAATGCTCCATATGAATATATTTGTAGTGTCGCAAGCAATTCGGCTACGGGAAACGTTAACCAAAATAGGGAATCTCAATTTACGCCTCAGCCGTTGGCACAGCAGCAAGATTGGTTAGCGGCAAGTCACTGCGTTGATGTGTAGCCTGATGTGTGTTGCGAGGCGCCAATCGCCGGCTGGGCGATGTTAACTTGCCTGAAATGGAAAAANCCATCGATAAAATCTATGACTTCCGAATCCACGCAGTGGCCAAGCAACCTTCCAGGTGACAATGCGTGCATGTACATACATACATATGTGCCTTAGCGAGTGCTTATATCAACTAGTTCGTGGTTCGAGCGATCCGATTTGTATGCGCTGTTGCGCCTGTGTGCATGCGCACTTCCTGCTCGTGCAGTTTTTGGTACTAAGTATCAGGTTGTTGTGATTTCGTCAGCAACAACCACGTTGCACACACACACGAGTGAGTTATTATGCTTTATTAAGTATCTCGATTGTTCGATTTTTGGTTATATTCGGTGGATTTGGGGTTTTGTGCGTGGCGGGCAATGCACTGAATTCGCGCTTTATAAAATCACTGTTACTCACACGCACGCACACGCACTATATTCGATTGGCTGCTCCTGTTGTCTGCACATTTGGTCCATTAGTCTTGTTTTCAAATTTAGTGTTGTAACTCGCTCTTGTCAGTTGCGTTATTTCTTTATTTTTTTTGCGTATTTTTATGGAAATTAATTGTCGTAACATTTTTAGTGCGACAACTTCCTCAAAAAAGAAACGCATCGACATATGCGGAAAGGATTGCGTAGCGATATTTGGCATCTACATATGCAGTATGTGGTAGTATGCGTTAGTTTGTGTTTTCAAAGTCAGCCGTTGGGTGCCATGAACTTAATGCGTTCATATTTGAAAGCATTTGCACGTAGATATGGTGCATAATATGAAGTTAAATGTACCAGTTTTAAAGTAGATATTATAAAAATTTAATCTCAAAATTAAATTACGAAATTCCTCGATAATCTCGTTTTATGAAGTACTAAAATGATGGTGATAATCATTTTAAATTTTTGTGAATATGCACTTCTAATATCTTTAGCTTTAGTTAATTGAATCGGACTGCATTAAAATGATATTATTCATCTTTTTTGTTGCCTTTTTTCGGTCGGAAATGAGGTCACATCACTGACAGCACTGTTCAGCTTTCCCATTTATCGTAAAGCGTCTGCTTTATGCAGCCAATAGACAACAGCATTGGGTAGGCCCTTCCTAGTAGCCTTAATTTTTTTTTAATTATTTGAACGTAAAAACTTGGCATAAATATTTCGTAATTTAAAAACTGGACATACAATTTTTGTTTGCAAAATACTGCACACAATTTTTTGGTAATTAAAAAGACTGAACATAATTTTTGGCATGACATACATACATATACGTTTGGCATTTTAAAGCTGAGCATAAATTTTTGTTATTTAAAACCGTCATACAGGTGCGGTTGTCTGAACCCTAGACATAAATTTTTGAAAATTTAAAAACTAAAACCAAATTTTGCTTACACATAATTTTTTGATATTTAACAAACTGGATATAAGTTTTTGGTAATTAAAAGAATTTGCGTAATTTGTTTGGTATGAAAAGATCTGAACCAGTTTTTTTGGGTATGGACGTCCATACATTTATGTTTGGTTTAAGGCTGAGTATAAATTTTTTTTATTATGAAACCGACGAGGCATTTATTTAAAAACTTAACATAAATGTTGGGAAATTTAAATTTGAACAGAACCCCAAAATGTATTGACTGTTATTGAACAACCAACCGCTCGGAAAGTCCTCTCTGCAGGACCTTGAAGCGATATCGGAAATCAACTTTAGAGCACTATCGAATAAGCGTAGCAACATTATAGGGGCCGAAGTGTAAGGTGGAGTCACTCTCTCTCTCTAGTCATTTCAACCTAACCTAACCAAAGTAGTACAGTAAAATAATGCAAATCTGAGATCTCCTACTTACAATTAGATTTTCCCAAACCTTCGGTCTCAAAACTCTTTTTGCCAATTTATTTTACATAATGCAATTCGTTTAGTGTCACAATGCTGCAATAGCAATAGCAATCAAAAATAATAATGCAATAGTGCACTCATAACAATTTGCATTGCTTTATGATGGCTGTGCGTGATTCAGGTATTGTATGTCAAAATCGTCGAATCGGCACAAGCCAAAATGATAGTTATCAGCAAAGTTATGACAGTGTGAAAAACCAGCTAGTTTGCTCATTTGTGCTACATAGTTCAAACTCGTATAAGCAAATGGCATGAAATCTCGCTTGCAGCGCCACTTCACAAGTCAATGTGACATAAACATACATTTTTGGCTGCAGGCTAAACAAATTTTAAATAATAAATGGAAAATATATAAAAGATGTCCGCAAAATTAATAAAACGCCTCTGTAAGCAGCCGATTTGCTGACAGTTCCACCCGTTTGTGTGGCTTGTCGGACATTATGAAGCACTTAACACTTTGGTTGACATATCGCTCAACCGATCATTCGAACAGTGGTGCGTCGCACTGTGGCAAAATGCAACAAAAAATTGATTGTATTTCAAAAGCAATCCAAATGTGAGCAATGTCTGAATGTTTGCACTAAAGGTGGCAAATTTTAAAGGAAGCAAACTGGCAATATGCCAGAAATCATTATGCTAATCAAAAGTTTGGAAATTTTCGCATTTGTCGAAGGGGGTTTTCAATTACTTTTTTATATTTTAGTAGAAGATGGTTAATATGCGACCCCTTAGGCAGAAAAATTCAAATATTATTTGTTGACATATCTGGATAGTACTTATTGCTTTTACAAACCCGCGATTTTAAGAAACGGTTCATTGCAATAACATCTTCGCTGATCATCACGTTGTGTCCAAGGTAGGGATTAAGTTCCTGGAACAACTTTCTGCCCACGGTTCAATCTAACCCTAAAGTGGATAAGTTCTTAATATCTATTGCTTTGAGGTCATTGTTGGATGGTTTCCTTCCCATCGTCGTCCATTTCGTTAAGAACTCCAATTACTGCAGATGTTTTATCTTCTCAGGTTAAGTAGAAACTTTATATATTAGGCATTTATAGCTGGCTAGAGTGTTTTGCTATCTTTCGTAGGCATTTTCTGTGAAGTCTGTATTTATGTTTGATAAGTGATACCAAGTGTATTCCTGATATCCATATCAGGCAGTACGCACCCAACGAGCCGCAACGAGTTAATATAGAAGACGTTTTAAGAACTAAGCAGGCCACGGACCACTCAAGATTTTTGGTCTTTCTACCTTAGATTAGCCATGTTTGGTCAGGCAATGTAACTGAGCGGTCTAAGAATCTTTTACGCCTGTCATTACGTTGCCGTGAAAGATGCGCTGACCTGTTACCCAAACAAGTGCAACACTATAACTAAAATCTAAGGCCAGAAGTAATAGACACTAAGCCATCAGCCCTTATTGCCACCTGATACTAACTTGTCTCCATCTTGTCATCACTAGACATGGTCCTCACAATGTCTGCATTGCTGAAATTAGGTTAAAAGAAAATACTTTTGTTCAGGCTCTGGTTGTATCGAAGCTGTCAAATAAGACGTTTCCATCAATTATAGTTTAGAAATAAAAGATACTGATGCTTTGGCTTGATGCATTTCTGAACGCACCCTAAGTATGGAAACGTTAAGGGCTCTACACACGCATTGATTTATCGGCGAACAGTTGGTCGAATGCTAGAAGTTGGTTCTAAATAAGCCGCACGTAGGCTAATTGGTCAACCTTGAGGAAATCAAAACTATTTACCCAAAAATTTACGGACTTTCGTCATACTGTCATTTGTTTGGTGCCTGCTGAGCTTATCAAAACTTTTGTTTTCGCAAAAATGGTTAAATAATAAATAATTATCGTCGCTAAAAATACTCTTTTTAATTTTATTTAAGGCTAATTCACAAGAGAATTCGAAATTTTGTATGGAAAAATATTTTTGTTAATACTCACTATAAAAAAGTGGCTTTAAAAATTTCTCAATAACTGCAATTAATTTTTTTTTGGCTTGTGATTAGTCATATGATTAATTAATCGATTATTTTTATTTTTTTTGCCATACCTAGTCACTATTAAAGCAATATAAGATTAACGGTAATTATCTTCCACGGAATTTGTGTACTTACTTTTTGTTTATAGTAATCCTCTCTCATAGTTCCTTGGGTCTATTTTGTAAAACATCGCTTAAAATCTGAAATTACTGATTTTCTACATCTCTTATTTTTGCCTTCGATGGAGTAGGAAAGTAAAAGTAATACAACTGGTTGAAAGCGAATACGTCGTCGCCTTTAGTTTTTTAAACACAACGCCTGTTGGCACCAATGTTGCCATTTATGATTGGTGGACTCATGCTAAGACACAAAGCATAACCGTCTCCCATCCAAACTACAGCCAGCAACTACTTACCACATGACGTGCTTGCTCTCTAATCGCCTGTAAAGCAACAAAACAAATACTGGTACAATCACACAATGATCTAAAAACATATCAAACAAAGTACATATGTATGTATGGATGCTAGCTTGTAAAAGCTGTTTGTGGTTTCTGATTTTTTGTTTTAGTGCAGAGATATGTATGTATGTAATTTTGACTACGCTTGTTCATATGTTTGCCCGTCTGTATCCTAGTTTGTTATGTGGTTTGTTAGTTGAAATGTCTGGACCACTTACCTCATTGGCTATCATATTCAAGCAACAACTACACGCATACATATGCAGCGCTTGTGTTGCTTTTATTTATTAGCGTTCACTTCCTTATTTTTGAAATTGCTGCACACATTCCAAATGACTGCAATTTTTTGTTTTTGCAAATGATTTCATTTTGTTATTTAAAAACCTCATTGTCGGCATTTTTTGCTATTCGATTTTTCGGTCAAATTTTGTTTACTTTCTTGCATTCGGCTAAAATGGTTAGTGTACCTTTATTTGTTTAATTTTTGTTGGAATGCACGATTTCCTTTAGATTATGCAATCAACGCATTTTTAGGAGATTTTTTTCACCAAGTGTTTGATTCAATTGGACTATAAATGTTACTTCGATTATTTGAGTGAATATAAATGGCTGTGATTATTGTAATATTGGGTATGTTATTCAAAAACTTCATATAATGGCATTATTAACGTTCATTAATTTATATGTGGCAACTTTATTTTAAAATCTTAATTTTAGTATCTTTTGACTTTGATACTGGAAGTGTTTCTACTCCTCTGTGGTCAGATCCCTCATCAATATAACTTAAATTATGGTACAGACAGTCCCGTCGAATCTCGCAGAATTCAGGAAATTCAATTTTCTCTGACGCGGCTGAATGTTAAAGCCCCGCGCAATGTAAAATTGAAAAGCGAAATAAAGATAATAAAATAGTCAAAATTGAATGAGAGACTTTTGGTTTTCTTCAATATGAAAAATTAGTGTTCAATGAAGAGGAAGAAAAAACATTAAAAAAAAAAACGGATGGAAACTAGAGATGGGTAAAACAAATGATTTTCTACGTCACCTTACGCCGTATCACGCTTTTCATGCGTGAAGTTTTGAGAGAACATCATGTAACTTCCGTGATCGTGCGTTACTGAAAATTTCCAATTGCCGATTAAAGAAATCACACGAAAGGGACTTACAAATTAATTAAACAATGGAATTCAATCTTCACTGACAGAAAAACAAAGGGTAAAACAAGATTCACATGGAAAATTTTTGTTCCAAGGAGCGATTAAAGGTTAAGCAGATTGTATCGCTTTTATAAACGTTGAAAGCTCTTTCTTGTCTTACTATGGCTCAATATGAACTTAAAAAGTTAAGAAATTTTGCCATTGTTATTGTTTTGATATTACAAAATTATGCATATGTATATCAGCCGAATATTACGAAATACGGACTTAATTTATTATATTATTTAAACCCATTTTGGAGTATCTCCGAGCGGTATGTTACACATTAAATTGAATGTACGGCACTCCCATTTACGGGCGACCCCTACGCCGGTGCACAAAGCATACAAAGCGTTGTCAAAAAAATGATAAAACCCCGCAAGCAGGGCAAGACAAAAAATATGAAATTCAATGTGTGTGCCGAAATAAACCTTCTCAATTGGTTATAATATATTGAGTGCTGTGAATCTTTAAGTAGGCGCGCGCACAAAGCAGCAATTGCGACGAACCAGCAAGCGATCATTGCCCTTAACCGATTTTTTTTTTAAAGCAAATCAAAATAGTAGCTGACCAAATTTAATTAAAATGAGACGTACATATGTATGTATGTAAAATATGTGCCAAAGTTTGTGTATGTAAACAGGGTAATTTAACTAGTTAATTATGCTGTCATTGGCATACAAATGCCATAGGCACAATTAATAAAAACAAATTGCTTATTGAATTTTACGGCATCAGGAGAATTTCAAGTGATTCACTTCAATGAAAATTTAATCAAAACAAAAGTATGAAATACGTGGTGACCTTGCCTATATTGGCTTAGAATTCCCAGGAATGCAGCAAAAAAACTGTAAACAAAACAGTTACATTAAAAATAGTTACAAAAATTCAATTAAGACATAACTGCTGCCTTTTAATGTGGAAACAAAATAAAACACAGCAGCAACTCAGCTACATAATCAACCAGTATGTATGTACGTCTATGTGTTTGCTTTTTTGTGCGCCAAAAAGCGGCTACATTTATCATTTTTGCAGATTGCCATTTTTGTGCGTTCCGCGAATTTATCACACAGCTATTGCAGCACACGCTTGGGAGAAGACAACTTTTTTTTATTTATTTTATTTGAATAATTTTGTTAAGCAGCATTTAGTCTTTGTTGTTACCCAACTTTGGGAGCGTGTGTGTTGCAAGCGCTTGCAGAAGTGAATGGAGACAAAAAAAGTAATTATTTGATATTTTGGGAACTAGCCGCCAATAGTAGATGAAATTGCATTGTGAATAAGATGCAAAAGTTACAAAATATGACGAAATGCGTTGGCCTTTGAAGGGTTAAGTGAAGAGAGAGAGAGAGAGCGTACCCAAGAGCGAAAACAAGCCCAAATATGCGTGCTCACACTCAAACCTTCGCTACATTGCGCTACAGCGCCAGTGAGGAGTGTAAGCTTTTTCCAAAGCTTTATCACCGCTTCACTTAAACCAGCTGCGATCGCAGCTTTTCTCTCCAAACCAAACAAAAATACCCGATCAGTCAGTCGCTCCCCGCTCTTTCAGCTTCACTTTCGCTTTCATTTGCGTGCTTTTGCTTACATTTGTGATATTATGTCATAGCTAGTGGGCGCTCGCCGCTAAAGCGCACAACCAAAACCGTTATCACAACTCAAGGTTGCCGCCTTTTGTTTTTCCGTTTTTGTTTTTGTCTTTCTTCTCAGCAGTATGTATTTTTACATACTCATAAGCGCTCAATAGCTAGTGCGCCACATCGCATGCGCGTCTGCATTTCTTTAGCCACATCTTATATGTAGTTGGCGGCTCTTTTTCAAAGTTGGCGCTTGGGTCTCTGGATCTCTCGCTGCCGATTATCTTTTGGCATTTCGCTTTCAACACATTTTTATTCCCTAGCCTGGTTTTGACATTGTCTTACTCGGTTTTTGTGTTGTTTTGTGGCTGTGGCTGCGCTGCATTTGACGCCGCTTTGCTTTTACGCCGGGGTATTTAACTGGAGTGTCAAAGAATTATAAAAACAGTTTTTTCCTCCACACGCTGGAGTTCAAGCTGGTCTGCACGGCGTGCTAGCCGTTACAAGTGGATTATATAAACGCATACACAAACCACGAAGGAAATCTTTTGCTCTAACGCCAAGGCCGTGCATTCACTGCATTGCGCTGAAGTTGTAAATTTTGTGATTTAGGACCCGGGAACCATGCGGATCCAGCGGAGTCTAGTGGTAAATGTGCAAGCCAATTGGACATTTTTTGAAAAAAAAACTATTATTGTTTATAAAAAAACATTTAATCGTGTGTAAAGTGAATTCTTGCTATTAAGAAAAAAATCAGAGACATTCGAAGTGTGAAAAAAATAATTCAAAATTGTTTTAAAATAGCACTTTTTAAGCGCAGAAATGTTTTCCATGCGTTCAATTTTTCAACTAAGCGGCAAAAAATTAAAAGCAAATCTGCCAGAACTAAACATCCGCCAGTAAACAAAAAAAAAAAAACGTTGCAGGCAATTTGAACCACACCCAAACACTGAGTTACTTAATACCCCATAAAGTGCCGTCCAATTTTGCGCCAACAAACAACCTTCAAGTGCCTGTTTTTACGCTACGTTGACCAGTGGCAAATTTGCAGTAGAAATGCAGTGGCAGACTTAATTTAAAACAGCCAATATTTACCTGACTACAAAGTACGCCTTTACGTTGTGATTTTCATTTTTTATTGCATGCGGTTTTCTGTGTGCATGCATACATACATACATACATATATGCATTCATTTAAGCAGAAGAAATTATGTATGCAATCGTTTTTCCGCACTTTGACTGCATTTGAAATTCACTTCCACCAAATCAAACGAAAGCAATGCGGCGACGGCGGCATTCGGACGCTGCTACCTACATTCAATTATTTCCGATGCGAATGCAATAGGAAGTATCGGCAAGCATTTATGCGCTTTTTGTTGTGCTTATTTTCTTTGAATTTTTTGTTCGAATACACTCACTCACTTGATTGCGGCATTACTCTGCGCGCTTTAAATGAAAGACTTAAGCAACGAACCTGAGTGTGTGTTCAAATAGCTGATTAAACTCCATTAACTTCACACGTTTATTTATACATTTAATTTGCTAGTAAATTTTAAATTGTAATTAAAAATTATTATTGCTGGATTATGTAGCTAGTCGGATTAAATTGGTTTTTAATTGACTGGTAATTCAGTTTACAGCTATATTAGTTTGTAATTATGCTATGCATAGAGCTCACGTATCTATTGTGCTATTTGCATTGGGAATTTATTTGGTAGTTTTTACTTACTTACATACGCATAGATATCCAGCACTGCATACATATGTACAGCAATAAACATTTATCATTTGGCAAAAGAATGATCTATTTTCTAGTAATACTTTTGGGGTCCATTCATACCTTGTCAACGTACATTTTCAGAACTTAACCACTATCGTTTAGCACTTATTAGGTTCGATGATCCTGAGAATACCTTTCAACGAGGCGTTAACGGCGAACGGTGGGGTGAAAATTTTTAATTGCTTTTAATCACGAGAGATTACCACATCGACGACTTTCAGGACTTCAGAATTCGCATTGATTACACTATACATATGTATATGGCCTAACCAACGTCCGATTTCAAAAATATTAAATATGGTACTTAAGGAGGCTAAGCGAGATCGGTTAAGTAGTTTTTGAGATAAGCGTATAAGCGTATTAAGAAAAGTCACCTAAGTTCGACAATTTTTATGAGATTGCAATAAATGAGGTATCAGTTTATGTGAAAATAGATTTAATTTGTTTCATATTTTGAAGTTGTAGAAATTATCGATGGTCAAATTTTAAAAAAATTAAGAGAAATATGGGTATTTTTTAATTTACCCGATAAAAAATCCCAACAAGCCTAGTCCGACAATAAATTATTATATTCCATTTTAAAGGCCTATATATCCTCTTCTCAGATCATATTCGATCTTTGAAATCGAATCAAAAATAGTCATTCAAAAACTCATAAATCTACAAAATCCTATTTTCTGACCTAAATCGACAGGTCGCAACCTCTAAATGACCTCTAAAATATTTATAAAAATAGGCAATAATATTTCTCATAAAAACGAATAAAATTAGGGGTATGGTCTTGAAATTTCAAAAAAAAAAAAAACATTTTCGATGGGCACCCTAATGTTCAAGTATGTTCAATGCGACCTGTTCAACTTAATGTTTTGAGGAAATACACATGAGCAGAAACTCTACATCGTTAAAAAATAGTAAGCACATAATTTGAATAACAAATCATGAAATAACCGTAAATGCTCGCATAAGTTCTGTCTGCAGCTCTAAAAAAAAAAAATAAAAATTTATATAAAATTACGCACAATAAATGGGAAAGAAATTTTCTTCTCCGCAAAACAACAGAAATAATGCAAAAATATTTCTCGTGATTCTTGAGAACATGTAATGCAATAATAAGAAATTTTACATTTATTAGATTACCTTCAATGACATGCCCATGTTAAATTAATGCAATCTGTAAACTAGAAAGGAAGTGGTGGATCTTGATTGGGTAAGCGTTTTTCGAGATTCCCCGCTTACCTGCTAAGATAAAACCATTTCCAATAATTTTGTCGGATTTTGCTTCGCTCTCTGGGAACCTTGATCTTAAGGAGTGTCAGTACGCCCCTCTAACCACTCGGCTACAGCGGTCGTTGTAAAATCTAAAGCGATGTTCGATGTGCAACTACAATAAAAAAACTTAACTCCTCGCACTTCAAATTGAGATCTAAAAAGTTAAGTCAAGGTTGGTGCGCCAACCACTGCTCTATTATGTTTACAATGTAAACAGTATTTTACTTGCTAATTTTTTTGGTATTATATGAACTCAATTGGCAACGTGATTTGTCGATTATTTTTATCTCCAAACACAATTATTACGATTAAACCGCAGTTTAGTTAAATTTTAAATCATGGCAATGCCATTAACACATTTATTTCCAAATATTGTGCTTAATGACATAATCTGACTTCACAACTATATATGCAAGTAAACACATATGGCAAGAAAACCCACACATGACAGATATGTTGATGTTTGCAAAATAACATTTCAAAATACAAAAATGCTGAATTGGACATGAAATATAAAAGTTTGTGTCCTACAAGGGGGAGAAAGTTTTGTAGTTGGTCGGCGGCTATTTTTACCTTCGGAAATCGAGTGCAGTTCTATTCGTCCTACAAAACGTATGAAAGCTCGAAGTTTTTGGACACACATTTCAAAATCCAACAATCTCTGTCTAATGCCGGATATTCACCCAGATGGTGCTAAGATGCAATGTTTTTTTCTTATCATAGTCGGCATTCATCCTCAAAGGGGCGAACCATCCAATGAAGATGTGAACCAGTCGATTATAGACTGTGAGTTACCCCGTAAGAAACTTTAATATGGCACAAATTATTTTTAAAAAGTGGAGTGTTGTATTATGACCCAAATAAAAGTTAAATAACAACAATTAATGTCCGTTCATTTCCCACTCGATGTTGTAATGCAACTACGAGTTTATAAAGAAAAAGAAACAAAATAGTTTAATTTACCTATTCACTAAATAACACTAAATCGAGCAGCATTTATTAGCAGCACCACGCGGTTCATCTGAATGCAAGTAAATATTTAAATTTTCATACATACATACACATTAGGGTGGTGCTTAGAAAATTTCAACATCTAAATTTTGTAAGGCGCTCCCCGGTTTATTTTGTTTTACATACATACACGAAAAGTTCCAACTAAACAAAAAATTAAGGATCCTTACCAGGGATTGCAAAAATTTTATTTTATTTTAAAATGCAAAAATTCGACAAAATTTTGATCTTTGAACTTATTCATATAAATTTATAAACTCGCTTAGGTATACCTGGTCTAAGTCAAAATTTTGTCGAAGTTTTGCGATTTAAAAAAATTACATTTTCTGCAACCCCTAAAAATTTATTAAAAATTTCTTAATTTTGGTGTATGTTTTTGTTTTGTACGTAGAACCAATTAAAGGGGTGCCCCATGATGTGATGTTGATATTTTTTAGGGACCACCCTAATACACATGCGCACATATGTACATATGTATATATAAGTACATTCACACTTTCACTATCATCGCGAGTTGCCCACATGCAATTAGCACTTTGTATGCTTCACTCTGCAAAGCCACAAAACCAACACAACACTCCCCACAGCCGATCGCAAAAAGATACTGCGTCATTCATCGAATTCCCAAATCGCCGCTCTGCTTACTGCCACTTGCTACAATGTACACAAATAAATACTCATATGTATGCATCTACATTTACCTATTTCGTAACTCTTCCGCAAAGTAATCATATCTCACTGGAAACTTGCCCATCCACTTGTGCCATTTTTGCCACCAACCGCTTGAATGTGTTAATATATTTTCATGTATTTTTGTTGTACTATTTTTGCATTTTTGATATGCTGGATAAAAAAATTTGCATTTACTTTCGTTGCAATAAATTGTAGTTGAAATGTTGCAATATTGCAATGTCGATATCCAGGCATGTAAATACATACATAGTACATATCTGTGACGTAAGTTTATTGCTTGAATCTTTTGGGAAGAAATTTCCTCAATAGACGGAGTTCGTTACTTAAGTCTTTTGTATCGAAGCAATAAGGAAGCGTGTGCTTGTGTACAGAAATTTCGACAATAATCCCCGCTGACGTTCATTAAACATTGCAGCTATTTAAAAAAGGTTTATAAAATAAAATAAAACAAAAAAGCTATATAGTGTCTTCGGCCGAGAGCAGAGGAAGACATGTCATTTTTTACCATGTGCGCAGCATTGAAGTCGGCGCGGCGCCTTCTTCATTTAACCTTACACATACATACACACATAGTTGAAAAGTTAACGACGACTTAGCCATAACGAAATATAAGTAATTTCAAATTATAATGTTTAAAAATAAACAAATACATATTTACATATCGTCACCTAAGGGTGAAAAGGTGCCAAGTCCTTTTTTTTTAATTGTTTCGTAGTAGTAGTTTCGTATTGCCTGCCATTCTGCATCAAAAACTAAATTTTGAAAAAAAAATGGACTTGGCACCTTTTCACCTTTAGGTAGCGATATGTATTTGTTCAAAGACAATTAATTTTGTTATCATGATTCATCAAAAACAAATCCTATTAAAAGTGGGTGAGATCATGTCTACTGCCAATATATGGTGTAAGCAGAGAGAGAAAGGGTCAAAGACCTGAAAATTTAATTTAAATATTTGATGAAAAATTGCTGACGCAAAACGTATCTACTTACCTCTTAACGATATTTTCGGAGTTTACTGCTAAATATGTGGCGCTGCTAAAACATATATTTGCGGCAAGAATTATTCATATACGATGAAAACTACTGCAGTGTAATTTTTTTTTATTAATTTTGGTTATAGAAAAATTGCATAAGTAAGACAGGATACGGTTCGGTTATTTGTGCAATGATTGCTTGGACTTTATGCTTGCTAGTCTGCTTGCGGATTCTTCTTCCTCTTGTTTGGCGCCGTAACCGCGTTAGGCATTTGGCCGAGTGCAACAAAGCACGCCAGTCGTTTTTCTTCTATACCAACTGACGGCAATTGGAAATACCTTCCTCTGCTACTACTATCGTCTGCGGTACTCGCCGTCGCCCGTAAATCGTCCCCAAAAACTTTTTCGAATACTCTAAGGGTCGCCTTATCGGATGCTGTCATTGTTCGCTCTTCCGCATCATGCATTTGGACGAATATTATGAGTGGCTTATAGAGTGAAGTTTTGCACGACGATAGAGGAACTTTTTCGACCTGCAAAAAGGCAGATTAGGTGCCTCATTTTTATACCGATAATCTCGATGTACTCAGCATACGCCTGCAACTGTACGCTCTTGCAAATTTTTGTGCTTGTGAGGTTAAGTTCTGCGGTTCTTATGATGACCTCCAACATGGGATTGAAGAAATTACACGAAAGGGAGCCTGCTGGTCTGAAACATCGCTTGGTATCAAATGGATCGGAGAGATCCTTACAAATTCTAGTGGAACTGGTGGTATTGCTCAACATCATTTTAGACAGCCATATTAGCTGCGTGGTGATACCAAATTGATACATCGCGGCATAAAGACAATTTATTTTCATTCTGCCGAAAGTGGCTTTAACATCGACCTAAGTTACGGACCTATTTGCTGAATTACTCTTTTTATGTTTATTATTTTTACGTATTTGGCACCACCCAACACAGCTGCAACCAACATCAGAGACTTTATCATAATGAAGAGTAGCATAATTTCAAAACGAGGCATTGTAGCAGTGCTTTGTCGGGATTTCCCATTATTAAAAGCATTGCGATAATTTCCATTTCAAGCGTTTGCAATGTAGATCAAGTGCAATAATTTCGGCAGGCCAACAAACAAAACTGAGACGAATATGACGTTAATGTTGATAAAACGATGCCGGTTGAAATTATTTGGCCGCTTACTAAAAAAGAGTGAACTTAAGTTCACACTGAATTGTCTGAATGAGCTGCTAAGATTAAACTTACTTGAAAAGCATAAAACTTATATTTTCAACAACAATGTTTTCCCCCTTCATCGCATTTTGAAGTAATAACAAAGGCACAAGCTGCAGAGCTGAAAAAGTTGCCCAACCATTGTGCCAGAGGAAATGGTGAAAATAGCAGAGATTTCGAGACCAAAGGGAAGTTTTTTTGGTTTTGAGTTTTTGCTTACAATATATTAACTCATTTGTAAATCATCATCATGTCAGTTGGCCAAACCAAAAAAAAAAATGAAACACAAACAAAAGGGGCAGCGGAAAATATGGCATAATCGACAATAGCCCAAGGCAGCGGCGCACAGTGGGACGTCCCCATATAAGCTGCGGCCAAAAAAAGTAACCGTACTAAAAATTCGCTGAAAATTTCGTGTATGCGCTAATCGGCACTTAGGAATGAAGAAATATGGAAAGTTATAAAATTGAACAGGCTACCATGCCCACAGCTCTTGTGGGCGGAAATAGTAAATATTTTATTAAGGAAAGCTGAAAGAACGTAAAAATCGGTTTTTATTATCGTCCACTTATACTCGAAAAATAGACGCAAATTAAAAAAAATCTTTTTTCATGAAATTCGGTGTGCCATGCTCGTTTAAGCCAAAATTTTCCAATTTGGAAGATGGTGAAACCGGCTGTTAGACAACAGATATATTAAAAAAAATGCTCATCAATCAGATTGGCTTTTTATATATTCGCACAAGTGGAAAAATTAATTCAAATTACTTGCGCAAAATCAAAATTTTTTCTTACAAATTTATTTTTTTTTTGCATTGTTGCATTTTTATCAAAAATTCTTTTTGCTTTTGGTTAGCTGAACATTTTGCTGTGAATCTGCGTAAATACTTTTTCAGAATTCGCTAATATGTTTTTACTACTTTTGGCCGCTGTAGTCCCATTGTGCGGTGGCGCTAACCTAAATCGACTGCGCTTTCCCAAAATAAAACCGCATTTACATATGTGTGTACATATGTAAGTAGGCAGGCGACCTTTTCTCGTTGTAATTTTCATTTATTTATGTAGGTGTCCCATTTTCATGTTTTCAAAACTTTTCAAGCAACCAGTGAGTGGCATTCAACAAAGCATAAAATAGACTTGGCATTTTACGTATGTTATTGAGCCTCATAAATTTTTTGGTAATTGTGTTGAGTTTGTTTTCCTTTTTGTCAACATGAAATTACATTAACACGAGATTACTGAATGTTTTGTAATAATATGCATTAACTAAAATTATTATTGCATTTTAAGTTGCTTGTTAACCAAAAAGAGATGAAGGGTGAAATTATCATAATTACATATATTAAATACAACACGCATACATACATACATACATTGTAAGGTTTTAAAATCAACACCATTAATTTTCAGGTATTTAGCATTTAATTAGTTGCTTTAGCTATGAGGTTGTCGTAGGGGATATTTTAGAGAAACCTAGGCTGTAAAATCAGGAGCGTTTCTAAATGAACGTTTTCAGGCATAGATTTTTCTTTGGAAGTTTTATTATTTAAAAGATGAGTCATGTGCTAAGTCAATACTTTTAAGTATTGCTCTACTCTGTACCGATTTAAAAATTATCCATTACTTTCGATACTCGGTACCGAAAAATTTGGGTTTCTAATAAAAATGCACATATGCCAAAAATATAGGAAAAAGTGGTTTAGGGGGACTCGCCTACACGGTTAAAAATTTCGGTTTTAATTTTAAACTTTTTGGACTACATATATGACCAAACTAAATTCAGTTTCAAATACAAACCTTCCAAGTTTAAAAAAAAGAGAGCACTTATGTTGGGTTTAGAATAAACAATTCTATTATCAAGCATCTTGGCACACTCAGCTACAGCCACGCATGTAAATGTGCTTTCATATGTTGAGTTTGAATCAACACCACAATTCGCTGTGCCAACATATTCTATTTCGGTTTAGATTTTAAACCAAATTTTCTATACATATATGAAACCTAGAAACCAGAATTAAAACATTTTGGTTTGATTTTTAAACCAAAAACTTTTTGGGCTAAAATTTAAACCAGAATATATTAAAAATTGCGTAAAACTTTTGACTGGTTTAAAAAGTAGACTATAAAAGTTTAAAAAAGGCAGTAGTAGTAGGCGCGGTTTAAAAATTAAACCCAAATTTTTGACCGTGTATAAAAAGCCGGATGTAGGGGCCAATAGAGCTTTTAATAGTGATTTAAGTGAAAAATGTATGTATGTATGTATGTCGGTTCGTCGCCATAATGCAGAGAAACTCTTACTTTTTTGAAGCATTTTTGTTCTAGATGAATCGGACGATATTATCTTTGTAGGCCTGAAGCGCTTCTCCATTCGTTAAAGCATTTTGCTTGAATCTTGGATCCACTAAGGTGAAAACTGGCAAAATAATATTTTACTGTTGCGATAAGTACGCGCTTTTTAGCCGACATTAAATAAAATAGCAATGAAATAATTTGTTTCTACACTTTAAAGATATATAATGGCGAAGGTTTAATGAAGTATTGGGTACCGAGTAGAATATAGAAGAAGATTTTTCAATAGGCCTGTCATTCGTCGGCACCTGGCGATGGTTGTCTGAGGCAAAGTTCATTTTCTAAATAAAAGAAGCTAAGAAATAAATAATACCACCTTTTTTTAATTTTGTCGATTGCTACAAAGGGTAACTATTTTCATTTTGTTTTTTTTTTTTTATTACAGCAGCATAAATACTGCCAATGATGTTAGCCTACACCTAATGGACCTCGAACTTCGTAAAGTCGAGTGGCAATTGGCGAAGTTTTTTGGTTAGACCCATACCGACAACGATTTATAATACCAGATAAAAAGAAGAAGAAAAAATTACTTCAGATTCAATTATGTAACTGCTGTACATTTTTAAATAATTTTTACTTCACAATTTTTTTTAATTGACTTTTTTTCTTATATTACACTTGTGACAAAAACCAAAAAGTTTCAAATATAGGCGACAGTCAATTTACTCGCAAAGCTAAGCGCCAAAAATAGCAAAATTACATTATTAGTTTTTCTCTCTAACCTCAAGATTTTTTTAAGGACTTTGACATTTAAAAGATATGATTAATTAAAACACTTTTTTAAAAAATGCAGTGTATATAAAAATAAAATACAGTGCAATATAAAATAACAATACAAGCACCAAATGAAAGAGAAAATTTTGTAAAATTTTAAAGTTTTTAGTCAATGTTATTGTGGCTTGTTAACATTTTATTTTTAATATTTTTTATTGAGCTTTGTACCACGATTGTTTATTAGGAAAAATTGAAAAAGCAACAAAGTCTAAGCGGTAGAAGTTATAGCACTATTTCGGAGATCACCACATCTCCTCATCAGACTTCTTTTTTTCTAGACTTCAGCAGGGATCGAACCTGCGAATTCGATGTTCAAAGTCAGAAGCGTTAACCACTGAGCTATGTACATCCCGTAAACTCTTGTTGCTAATTCATTTTCCTTATTCAACCAACTACTATCAAGTGCAGCTGATTTGCCGCTATTTAAACTCAACAGCGTGGTTGTTGTTGTCAATTCTATACATCCATTTGCTT
>NW_016166314.1:0-1991 GCF_001687245.7 Rhagoletis zephyria | reverse complement strand
AAAAAGAAGTCTGATGAGGAGATGTGGTGATCTCCGAAATAGTGCTATAACTTCTACCGCTTAGACTTTGTTGCTTTTTCAATTTTTCCTAATAAACAATCGTGGTACAAAGCTCAATAAAAAATATTAAAAATAAAGTTTTTAGTTTACAAGGGCAAACAGGTATTGGAAATGCCCTTATAATTTGTTTTACTTTTTTAATCTAGTATTTTCGAAAATGGGCTATATGGATTTCCCGACTAATTTTATGTAAAAAATATTTTTAAACAAAACCATTTTTAGGGGTCTACAACGCGCTCCGAAAATTCCCTAAAATCAAATTTTTTGTATGAGAATTTTTTTTATTTTGCTCCATATTACCCACAGTGTTGTTGTTGTTGTTGTACCAGCATATATATTACCTAAAGAGTTTTTTGGAAATAATGCTGGAGTGGCAGTGATTGGCCAGCTATAAATCCGGATCGTTCCGATTACATAGACCCGACTGTCGTGAGAACGGCAATGTTTGTTATCTTTGCTTAGACCTGGTTTTAATGTGTTTTCAAAACCAACACCTAAATCTAATTTGGCTGCGCTTCATAGCTCGAAAGGCGGTTTAAAAATTCGCGGCTTCTTTTACGCAAGTTTTACGGGGTTTGAGCTACACATTTCCATATATGATTTACGTAGTTTGTCATTAGAGAAATCCCTAAAAATATATGGCTTAATTTGCAAAAAATATATGAATTTGAGAAAATTTCATGAGGTCCCCACATAAATCTCTATATCTTCTGTTTTGAATGTTTACAATTTGGAAAAAAAAATACACTTTGCTATATATGTATGTATGTAAGTAACCAAATTTGGACTACAAAACAATTCGTCTCTCGTTTTTTGAAATATATATGTGGTAATTACCACTACATTTCAATGCAAATTTTACTCCATTTCTTCTTTTGATGCGTATAGACATTTGTATCTATGTATTTACACATAGCATACGAAAACTATTTTTTGCCGGAACAGTATGACCTTCACTTTTGTTATCTAATTTCTGCATATATTTGTATTTTATTTTTAATTTACATATTAAACCCATTAAAATGTTATGAAAGTAGTAATAACCATAACCTATTTTTTTTATTTTAGCTCTTTTTCATTTTTGTTTTGCTCTTCTCCTTACTGCTGGCCCAACGGCCACCTACGCCGTACCTTTTCTGCCATTTTTTAATATATTAATTACCTTTTAAAGAAATTACATCATTTTACCTGCACGCAATCATTTTGTTATGTCTCTGCAGTCAAAACCCGGCATTATCAGCATCAACAGTCTGCGCTAAACTCCGCAGTGACCTCAATCATTAGCTGAGTCAGACAATGACCTCTTTAGCCACTGGTGCACCATGTTTTGATTGCTCTTTGTTTATTTTTCTCGAATACTATACATAGAAATGAATTTGGCCGGATTTCGATAATTATCCATTCCTTAACTATTTCCAGCTATGGGTTTATACAGATAAATTACAAAATTTGTCAAAAAGGAAATTTACATTGCAATCTTGATCCCATTTTGAGAAATTTTATTGCGTCACTACTTTAAAAGTGGCTTCATAAATATTATCATCTAATTCATATAACTGAGCTAGGACGTTTTCAAATACATATGTATGTATGTATGTTGCGTCAATTTTTTACTAAAAAATTTTCCTTATTATTTTTTCGTGCTCATATAACGATCTCTTTCACACTTTCTCTCTTTTCTCTTTCTCCTTCACAGTTTTGTGCCCTCGGCACGCTCTCCCTCCTCACACTTGTCGCCGGCAAGGCGTTGATCGATCAACAAACCGCCGAATCGCAAGCGAGCAGCGTCACCGTCGCCCAGCAACGCATCGGCTGGGATCACGATGCTCACCACGAAGTACATGAAGTGCACGATCATCATCATGAGCACCATGAGCACCATCACGATCCGGGCTTTTGGAAGAAGAAAGTCACTTGGAAGGAAGGTTGGA
>NW_016166313.1:23365-24680 GCF_001687245.7 Rhagoletis zephyria | reverse complement strand
TAAATAGAATAAGAATATGTATGGATGTATGTATTACTAGAAGAAAACTCAATAAAACGAAGGTCTGCATTTCATATCCATGCACACATACATATGTATGTAGATATGTGTGTATCTATGTATATGCATGTACTTATATAAGTGCATAGTTATAGCATAACCACTTTGCTAATTTGTTAATAGAGACTCGAGTGGATGATTTAATACTATTATTTATTAAGAAATAATTACTAAGCAATATTTAAAGTACAAAGTATACGAACATGTTTATATTTTTGGTTTCTTATTAATATCCTTACAATAGCGAATCAAAACATTTAAAATAAATAACAAATGTATATGTATTTTTTTCAGCTTTTCTTTACTCTCAGTCTTCACCTGACTCCCACCTTTCTCATTAGTCAATCTTATCCCCACTAAGTTTAATTTATTAGATATAATAAATAAATGCAAACATTATAATAAAATAACATGCAGATACACCATTGTACTGAAAAGTGTACGCTTGGAGTATACTTTAACTACACATATGCATGTATGTAATTTATATGTATATACATATATGTTACCACCATAATTCATATATTTGTGCATATTCCTACATTCCTTCCAACCAAAAAGCATTTGCATATGTACAGTATTGGACATATCTATAGCACCCCCCTTTCAAAGCGATTTTGTTTGCCACTTATGTTTAATTATTTGTTTTTAAGAATTTTCAANATATGTATGTATGCTCTATGCATAACAAAATACACACCCAAAACAAACGCGAAAAATATCTCCCATGCAACGTCGTTGAAAATTTTTCGCGATAAGCTGTTGTGAGTGATCGCGAATGGATTACTTGCATCGTTTTTCTCATTTATGAGAGGACGACATCGGCAATACTCAGACTTCTCATATTCGAGTGAGTGGAAATTACTTTGCATTTTCGATCGCGAATGAAAAGCAGCGAAAATTTTTTTGTCGATCGCATTCCGAATGTGATAGATGATAAATTTTTTTGCATTTTTCACTCGCGATAAAAAATGCAAAAATAGATTTGGAATATTATCGATCGCGAACGTGAGAGAATGTGAGTGAGAATTTCCGAACCCTAATACTGTTATATCGGCCGCTGTGGTGTAGTGGTAAGCAGTGCGCGCTTCCACTCCACTCGCGCAATACCTGGGTTCAAGCCCTAGTCAAAGCAACATCTCAAAATAATTTAGAAAAAGGTTTTTTCTTAACAGCGGTCGTCCCTCGGCAGGCAATGGCAAACCTCCGAGTGTATTTCTGCCATGAAAAACAGCTTCTCATAAAAATACAATCG
>NW_016166313.1:14690-18368 GCF_001687245.7 Rhagoletis zephyria | reverse complement strand
GTTGAAAATTATTGAAATCGGACTAAAATAACGGCCGCTTCTCATATAACGGTAAATTTCAGAAATGCTTGAAACTTCAATATTTCGAAATTGAAGGACGCTAATTTACTCAAAATTGATACACCCCGGCTTACCATCCAGCGGAAGGTTTCGGAAAGGTGAAAAAACATATATTTAATACTTGCGCCGGGTATTTAATGTTCGGCTCTGCCCGAACTTAGACTTTCTTACTTGTTATTTATGTATCGCATTGCGGTATGTTTTTATTTCTTGGTAATTCGAATTGTGAAATGGCAAAAAAAAAATTATAAATTTATCGAGTTCATGTATTTACAATTAATTAATGCAAATTTCTTTCATTTCAGACCATAAATTCACATCTGAAGAGCTAATTAAAATTGTGAAGAGCACAACGTAAGTTAAAAGTTCCCTTTAAAACACCTTATTTATTTTTAATGGATGCTTGCAGCATTGATGACATATTGGCAGATTACGATTCTGATTTGCCAGAAGATATGGACGCGGATAATGGCAAGCATAATAAAGCTGATAAAAGGAAGCCGAAACGCAACAGCACTTTTATACGTAAAGACCCCGAGGATATTGTCGATTTGGCTGACATTAAGTCCATAGGAAATGTGCTAAGTTCGTAGGAGTAAAAGTTATTAAAAATATATAAATATATATGATTGTGTTGCTTATTGGCCGTTTAGTTAATTTATTAATTTATTTTTGAGCTATAGGGCGTATGTTAAATAAAACATTAAATGTTTTTCTGTTTTATTTACTTTTTAGTTTTATTTTGGTCGATATTTCGCCTTCAGTCTGAAGGCATCTTCAGAAACTATTAGCGTTGTGAGTCGACCGCCTCACACAGATTTGGCCAATTTTGCTTAGGATTGTTAATTTGGAAAATACTCCTATTTTACCTGTACGAATTTAAATTTACTTGGGCCTACGAAGCCCGACAGTGTTGAAAGTTCTGCCTTTGTAGCCGAAATGGAAATTTTAATGGAAAATGGTGTGGATGTATTGGGTAATATTATAATAGTTGAAATCTATCGTATGTGATGCGCCTGCTAAAGCTTTTATTTGCGGCATACCAGGTCACACCTCGGCGTTTGGTTGCACAAAATGCACACAGAAAGGTAGAAAAGTGGACAACATATTAGTTTACGGGATAGAAAGTGGTGAACTAATTTCTGATGAGGATTTCGCAAACAGAATATATAAAAGCCACCACTTACCTAAATATAGAAACCGAAAAACACTACTAGAAACTCTGGGCATTAAAATGATAAGCCAAGTATCTACTGACAGTATGCATCTGATAGACTTGGGTATTATGCGCAAATTTTTGATTCGCATTATGCAGGATAAAATAAATATAAAAGTTTCCAAAGAGAACAAGAGTCATATTTCTAACAACTTAAAAACCCTTAAATTGTACATTACGCCAGAATTTGCCCTAAAGCCAAGAGGATTGGAAGAAATATACAATTGGAAAGCCACAGAGTTCCGTTAATTCCTGCTATAAACAGGTCTATCTGTATTAAAAAATACAGTTTCAGATGATGCCTATTATGAGTACCTCCTATTGCATTTGCTTTCCGGCTATTGTTTTGCCCCAAGAGCTACATTTCGAACACTGAGGTAGCGAAAAATTTGTTAACATTATTTGTACAAAATTTTCCTGTGGTTTTCGGAGACACGAGTGTAACACATAATGTACATCACCTACTACACGTAATACGTTTGAAAATAGTTTTGAAAAATTATGTGAAAAAGCCCACTAAAATTTTACAGCAGAATTTTAAATGAAAGCAATGAGGATGCAATGGGGTATGGTCGTTGCGCTGGGTATGCAGTTACAGTTGCATGGCTATACTTAATCACGACTCTTGCGTCCTCGTTCGCGCACTCTCGGCAACGTGAGCAAACGATGTGCAAGATGCGGTAACCGATCCGAGCGGACCCTTGGGTCACGGCAGAAAGAGAGGGAGCTTCGGTGGGGCCACTCCGACTTATTCGGTTTAAGGGCGCACTTAAGTCTGCAGCGTCTGTTCACCAGTAGGTGCGGCTGCAAGCGGGTGTCTGCTTGGAGCAAGCGGCTCGCTATATAAACGTGTATTTGGTTGCGAAACCACCCCCGTCCCAGCAATGGGTTGTGCGCTGGGCTTGNGTGAGACCCGCCACATAAAAACCACTTCCAGTGAAGAAGCAAGGTACCCCTTATGATGACGAGCACGGCAAACGTTTAAAGGCCTACGATTTAGGGGCATGCACCCGGAATGTCCGGATCCTTAATGGGGAAGGTGCCTCTGCTCGGCGGGTTGATGTCCTCGTAAGGACAAAAGCTGACATCACCGCTATCCAAGAAATGCGTTGGACTGGGCAAGGCAAGCAATGTCTGGGGCCTTGCGACGTCTACTACAGCTGCCATGTAAAGGAGCGCAAATTCGGAGTTGGATTTGTGGTGGGAGAGAGACTCCGTCGCCGAGTACTGTCGTTCACCCCGGTGGACGAGCGTCTAGCCACAATCCGCATCAAAGCGAGATTCTTCAACATCTCGCTCATCTGCGCCCATGCCCCAACGGAAGAGAAGGATAAGGCATCCAAGGATCTCTTCTATGAGCGCTTGGAGCGCACATACAAGCGCTGCTTGGCGACTTCAATGCCAGGGTGGGAAAGGAAGGGATCTTTGGAACTGGGCAAAGAAGGGATCTTTGGAACCACCGTCGGAAAATTCAGCCTCCACGACGAAACGTCCGACAACGGATTGAGGCTGATCGACTTCGCCGGGGCCCGAAACATGGTAGTATGCAGTACTAGGTTCAAGCATAAAAAGATCCATCAAGCTACCTGGCTGTCTCCGGATCGAAAAACGAGAAACCAAATCGATCATGTTGTGATAGACGGAAGGCACGCTTCCAGTGTTTTAGACGTACGCACACTCCGAGGCCCAAACATCGACTTGGACCACTATCTTGTTGGAGCCAAGATATGCACCCGCCTCTGAGCAGCATAAAATGTACGCCCAAATATGCAAGGAAAGCTTAACGCCGAAAAGCTGCAATCACAACAGACAAACAGTGCTTTAGCTACTCGACTCTCAAACCTGCTGTCAGAGAGCACTCTTCAACAAACCGACATATGCGAGCAGTGGAATCATATTTCCCACTCATTAAGCGCCGCTGAAGAAGTAGTCGGATTTCAGCGAGCCCGAAAGAAAAACTGGTACCATGAGGAGTGTCAGGAAGCTGCAGAGAAAAAAGATGCCGCCTACAGGGCCACGCTGCGATCGGGCGCAACGCGCGCTATGTGGGACCGCTATAGGGATCTGAAGAGGGAAGCGAGACGTATTTGCCGCAACAAGAAGAGAGAGGNGAAAATTTTACCAGAGAGTTAGGCGACTTACGGAAGGTTTAAAGACCGGGGCGTACTCCTGTAAGAACAATAATGGTGACCTAGTACCTGATGTCCAGAGCGTACTTAAATTATGGAAGGAACACTTCTCCGCCCTACTGAATGTTAGCAGCACGGAAAGTTGTGGAGAAGAAGAACCCGAGCCCGCTTCGATGGTGACGCAGTCGACGTTCCACCGCCTGATTATGACGAGGTACGAATAGCAAATAACGCGGCTGAAAAACAACAAAGCCGCTGGAGCTGACAGCCTGC
>NW_016166313.1:14404-14519 GCF_001687245.7 Rhagoletis zephyria | reverse complement strand
GCGCCATTCCCGCCAACTTCTAAGCATAGGTTACAAGGTCTTATCGAGCGTATTGTGTGAAAGACTGAAGCCCACCGTCAATGAACTGATTGGGCCTTATCAGTGTGGCTTTAGA
>NW_016166313.1:14139-14394 GCF_001687245.7 Rhagoletis zephyria | reverse complement strand
CCACAAGAAAGGTGGCGCCATTCCCGCCGCCTTCTAAGCATAGGTTACAAGGTCTTATCGAGCGTATTGTGTGAAAGACTGAAGCCCACCGTTAATAAACTAATTGGGCCTTATCAGTGTGGCCTTAGACCTGGCAAATCCACCATAGACCAGTATTCACAATACGCCAAATCTTGGAAAAAATCCGCGAGAAAAGGATAGGCACTCACCGCCTATTTGTCGACTTTAAAGCCGCTTTTGACAGCACTAAAAGGA
>NW_016166313.1:8571-9787 GCF_001687245.7 Rhagoletis zephyria | reverse complement strand
TTAACAAGCCACAATAACATTGACAAATACATAGTTTAGGAAGAGCCTGCCTGAAACTATACAAAAAAGCAAATGGATGTATAGAAGAGTGGCGCTATTCTAAAACAGCTAAGCGAATAGGCAGATAATCAGAATGTATAGTTTGTCTCCTTTAATTTATGCTGAATTGAATATTTGTACTAAATACTGTTTTATATTTTGATTTGTTTATCCCGAACGACGTCGGGTGCTCTGCTAGTGATTAATAAAATTGTTTAATGTAATTAATTGAAATTTTCACAGGCGTTGTTATTTGTTTTGAGATATACTCATTGAGTGAAAGCGGAGTATATAAATAAAATACCAAAAAATATCACAGATGAGAATGGAATGGCATATGAAGGTGAAGAAATTCAGCACTCACCTGAAGACATGGGTCATTATACGACAATTTGCTTCAGAGGCGGAAATTGGACTCAATATTACGATATGATAGAAAATGAAAAGAACCTAAAAAACACAGTGTCTATTAAACCATAATTAATATTTTATGTTAAAGTAAAATAGAGCAAAAAACTAAAAAAATAAAAAGTAAAACGAAATGAGTTAGAACAGAAACTCCAATTTCTTTACAAAGGGCTAATTAGACTTCTGCGTAAAACATTTAGTAGAGTGTTCTTTTACATACTCAATTATGAACATTTATTTCGCTGGTTGCCTTGATTGGTTTTTTGAAGGTGTCCTGCTAAGTTTCACTGCAGAGGGGAGTAAAAACGATATTTTTTAAAGACACGCCTGCGAAAAAATTTTAGTCCCACGGATAAACAACGGATAATTTACGGCAAATTATCAGATAATTAGTTTGGGTTTAGCTGGTTTCCTTAATTGGTTGTCAGAAGGTGCCCTGCTAACATCCACGGAAGTTAGCAGGGCACGCGATATTTTTTAAAATGTGGCCGCGGCAGGATAATTCTTTTCACGGATGAACAACGGATAATTTACGGCAAATTATCAAATAGTTAGTTTGGGTTTAGCTGGTTTCCTTAATTGGTTGTCAGAAGGTGCCCCCTGCTAATTTTTTAAAATGTGTCCGCGGCAAGATAATTCTTTTCACGGGTAAATAGTTAGTTTGGGTTTAGCTGGTTTCCTTAATTGGTTTTCAGAAGGTGCCCTGCTCACATCCACGGAAGTTAGCAGGCAAAAGATAATTCTTTTCACGGATAAACAACGGATAATT
>NW_016166313.1:0-3379 GCF_001687245.7 Rhagoletis zephyria | reverse complement strand
ACGATCCGGGCAGTGCATTTAGAACTTGCGAAAGACCTTTCGACTGATACCTGTCTTATGTGCATACGCAATTTCATGAATCGGCGAGGAACACCTGTACGCATCCGGTCAGACAACGGCACCAACTTCGTTGGAGCGGACAAAGAGCTGAGACGGCAGAGAATAGACTTCGAAAATGGAAAAATATTTAACGCATTGGCGAATAGAAACATTGAATGGATGTATTTAATTGCCCCCTGAATCCCCATGCTGGAGGCTGCTGGGAGCGACTCGTATGTAGCGTGAAAAGAGCCATGCGACATTCGCTGAACAATGACAACCTTCAGGGGCACTGCTTATATAGTCTCATATGCGAAG
Organism: Rhagoletis zephyria; assembly: GCF_001687245.7. Lineage (NCBI taxonomy): Eukaryota > Metazoa > Arthropoda > Insecta > Diptera > Tephritidae > Rhagoletis > Rhagoletis zephyria. The sequence goes on along the minus strand of NW_016166313.1, from coordinate 3,022 downwards.
CAGAAAATATAGTAAACTCACGACCGCTGAAGGATATACCATTGGACGAACACGCTGACGAACCGCTAACCCCTAACCATTTTCTCTTAGGTGGTCCAAACTCGGAACAAACGCCACACCCGCACGAAGAGAAGATGATCCCCACCAGGAAACAGTGGTATAAGATACAGCAAATGCAGTACAGGTTCTGAAGGAAGTGGATGGACGAATATTTGCCGGAGCGAACAAAATGGTACGAGGCGACCCCTAGCAGTGGATGACGTCGTCCTCATCTGCGACAGTAACGTGCATCGTACGAAATGGCCAATGGGGCGATTAGTCCAAGTGTTCCCAGGCGTCGATGGCAAAGTGAGAGCCGCGCGAGTGCAGACCAAGGAGGGCATATTCAAACGCCCAGCATATATACTGGCCAAGTTGGACGTTGGTCAATCCGGTTAGATTCACGGACGCGGGGATGTTGGCGCGGCTTGGCGGTTATATATAAAGACTTTGTAATTTTGTATGTTGGTAACCATAAATGTATTTCTGATTTTTGTAATTTTGTATGTATGTGGCAACGCTTAGCCAAAAAAAAATGTAACCGAGGTGTCAACCATTATGTGCTGTGAAAATAGCGGCATTCGTGGCTGACATACCGGGGAGAACACACCAAAGTGTAAGTAATTGTTCATTTTGTTAATTTGTACTAATTTTTATAATTCCAAAAGGAAATAAAAAATATCCAAGCATTCTATTTGTGCGTCACAATAAGCAAAATTGGAGAGTTTTATTTATCGCGTGGAGCCACGAATCAAAGGAAACATCGTTTCTTACACGTGGAGTCTCAATCCAAAAGTTGTACTCTGGATGTACACAGCGGTTGTACGTCCGATCTTATGCTACGGTTCTTTGGTATGGTGGACAGCCTTAAAGAACCAATATAATCAAGTGAAACTAGGCAGAGTTCAGAGAGCTGCACGCATCGGGACCACAGGGGCAATGAGAACTTGCCCTACCGATGCCCTAGATGTTATTACAAACCTATTTCTTATAGACCTTCACATGCGGCACACCGCATTACTATCGGCTAAAAGACTTAGAGAACTAGGTATATGGAAAGAAAGAACGATCGGGCATAGCAGTATAATTTCCCGTTTGCCACCTAAGTTGAGGTTGACAACCGATTACATTCGACCTGAGGTAGAGTTTCACAGGCCTTTCGGGGCCATTCTTCCGTCGAGAGCCGACTGGGATGGGGAACTTGATATCTCTACCTGGACACATCATATGTACAACGATGGCTCCCAAATGGAACGCGGAGTTGGAGCAGGTATTTACTCTGAGTCACTGGGAGTAAAAAGATCAATTCATCTGCCTGATTTCGCGAGTGTCTTCCAGGCAGAAATATTCGCTATAGCCGAAGGCTGCCGTCTCTTAGAACGTAGTGGCTTGCGTCACGGCGAGCGAGTAACCATTTTCTCAGATAGACAGGAGGCCATTAAGGCCTTAGCGCCTTTTACAACAAGGTCGAAACTAATCAAGGAGTGTAGGACGCTATTAAATACAGTAAGTTGTCAACTCGATCTAGATTTAGTTTGGGTCCCTGGTCATAGCAACGAGGAAACGAGGCTGCAGACGAGTTAGCCAGAGAGGGTTCCACATTGATATCGATCGAGGACCGGATCTCACCCCCAATTGGAACCTTATATAAAGACATATTTCTCCACAATCTCCGGAAATCGAATCAAAGATGGCGCACCGTGCAAGGCTGCCGTATATCCAAACTATTGTGGCCTGCGTACAGCCCTGAGAGAACACACAACCTACTAAGGAAACCCAGATCTGACGTTGCTAGGGTTGTTGCAACTCTTACTAGGCATTGGCCGATTGGTACCCACGCGCGAAGGCTGGGAACGCCTACAAATGTAGAAGCTGCAGAGATGAGAACGAGCAGGAAACAGTAGAACACCTGCTTTGCAAATGTCCAGCTCTAATGAGGAGCAGAAATACCATGCTAGGAGCATATGAGTTCACATCGTTACGAGAGCTATCTGATATAAGTCTCCACAACATACTCAACTTCATCAACCACGCCGGCTGGTTCTAACATACTCACTCGAGGTATATGGTATCAAAATGGCACTTAGCTGCTACTTGGGCGTAATAGTTTTTCCGCCACCATTCTAACCTAACCTAGCTTAATTTTAATCTTCATATTAATGTGACAGTCAACAAGGGTAAAGGTGTACTTGCATTTGTGAAACGATGGTCAAAAGAATTTTGTGACCCTTATATCACTAAAACCCTGTTTACAACATTAATTAGACCGATTCTGGAATACGGTTCGGTGGTTTGGAATCCGAGGTATCAAATTTACTCAGACAAGATAGAATCAATTTAAAAAGAATTACTATTTTTTGCTTTAAGAAATTTCCGTTGGGATTTTCAATATAACCTTCCGCCTTATACGAGCCGATTAAAACTTATTAATCTTCCTACACTTGCCAGTCGCAGGCAAATGCTTGGTACAATTTTTATACCCGAGCGCACTTGTGCACAAGGGTATAATAATTTTGTTCACATAACAGTTGTTTGTAACAGCCAAAACGAATCGAGATAGATATAGACAAATGATAATGAAATAATTGCTAAAATAAAATCACAAAACGAATTCCTGAAAAATGCTTTTATAAAATGTGTGAAAGTTTTTAAACAAAGAAGAAATAATAGCTCGGTGTGCACCTTTAGCGCAATCATCGAAATTGAACATGAGAAATACTTGGAAGTGCTAAAACGGGAGAAGATTAACATCGGGTGGGATCAGTGTGGCGTATATGATGGGCTAAATGTTAAAAGATGTTTCAAATGTTTAGGGTACAATCACAACGCAAATACATGCACTAAGAAGTTAAGATGTGGTCTATGTTTGGGTGAACATAAATCTGATGAGTGTAGTNGATGTGAGAAGATGTGGTCTATGTTTGGGTGAACATAAAATTGTGCGGATGCAAATAAAGATCTTGGTTTTAAGCTCGATACAGGT
>NW_016166312.1:13558-24679 GCF_001687245.7 Rhagoletis zephyria | reverse complement strand
CTAGAGAGACAGCGGCGTATCAGCCGTGCTTAAGCCAACTCTTAGCATAGCCACGGACTGGAACTAAACTATGATGTTCACCAACCAAAGCGTAGGCGTGGACTGGAACCTAGGCCGTTCCAGCCGCTCGAGCAGTGCGGCTTAGAAAGTTGTGCTTTCAGACCGCACCTTGAACATGAAATCTAACAATTAAAGCGCATGCGCGGACTGGAACCTAGGGCGTTCCAGCCGCTCAGGTGGCAATCTCGAAAATTTGTGAAATCGATAAATACGCGCGGACTGGAACCTATGGCGTTCCAGCCGCCCAAGTGGCAATATCGAAAACTTTTGCAACCGAAAATAGGCGCGGACTGGAACCTAGGGCGTTCCAGCCGCTCAGGTGGCAATCTCGAAAATTTTTGCAATCGATCAATACGCGCGGACTGGAACCTAGGGCGTTCCAGCCGCCCAAGTGGCAACCTCGAAAAAATTTTTGCAATCGAAAATAGGCGCGGACTGGAACCTAGGGCGTTCCAGCCGCAAATAAAGTGCAGTTTCGAATTTCGTCCACACGGGGCGTTGGTGCGGATTGGAACCTAGACCGTTCAAACCGCAAAGGCAATATACATACGTATGCGGGCTTGAAACTCGTCGCATAAGGCATTTTAAGGTTTTTGCTCTTACTGTCTATAAAGGCGAAAATAATAAGTTGTATCTAAGAGATAAATGAATAAATAGTTAAAAAAGGGTAATTATCCTTAAACAAGACGTGGCAAAGCCTACTAGGCGTAGCTCAGGACTAAGTACAACCGACTGGAACGAACGTGCGAGCCTAGTGCTCAACCGCCTCCCGACGAAATACTTGACGGTGGTACTGGGGGGTTCGGTACTCGGACAGTAGGAGGTTTAGTTCGGGTTAAAGTCCCAGACTGACGGGTATAGGCTTTCGATGCTTCCTCCTCGTAAAAAAAAAAAACCCTGCAGTAAAATTTACAGACAGTCTAACAAAGCGCTAGTTCCGAGCTACATATCTCAGAACTATCTCTGAACTAGTGCAAAAGGAATGCAGAGCGGGACAGTTGAAACTTGCGTTGTAAATGTGCAAATGCTTACTACTCGCACAATACGAAAGTAGCTCAGCGAGAAGACCTCCGACTCAATTATCGTTGATCGCGAGTTCAAATCGCGGTGGAGGCAGTTGTGAGTTTTCAAATTTAATGAATTTAAATTGTTGCGTGCAGCTTACAATATATATATATTTTTTAAATAAAATATGCAACAAAAACGGAATCTGTAAAAGAAAAGAAAATCGAAAAAATATCCAAAAATCGAATCGCAAAAACGTTTTCTTATAAAAAAAAACTGTCCAAAATGGAACCGGTTAAAAACTGGTTGCAATGAAATGCACTGGGCGACAATTGCCCCCGCCAATGACATCACCTGGACTGGATGACTGGACAGTTGAAAGCATTGCTTGGGTATTGAGCTAAAACTGGTACTGTCGGCAAAAGGTTAGTTCTACGCTAGTTCTAGGCTAGTCAGATTTTCTGCAGGGTATGTATAACCATACATGAGCAAACATGCCATACGGAGTTATAACACGCGGTACCCATACCGCTGCTGCTTGAGCAAACCTTTATAATGAAAACAGCTGGTATAAAGATTTTATTTTGTTGCTTTAGATAGAAAAGTTCTTTAAATATAAAGCCTATCTCAAACTGAAGCATTTTCATCTAAGGTAAGGGCCCGTTGTTCAATGTATGGCTATCACCAGTACATCATTATCGAAGATTTCGACATCATGCAAATAACATGTGATTGATAAAGCAGTTGTTGTATTTAACCGGAGCTTCCGATTTGTGTTAATCAGACATTCAACAACGGGCCATAAGGGCCAATTTCAAATGAATATTTAAACGTNTGTTAATCAGACATTGAACAACGGGCCATAAGGGCCAATTTCAAATGAATATTTAAACGTCACTTAAGTTTAATTGTGGATTGCGGTTTAAATTCCATTTAGCTTTCGTTGGGTTTCATATCAACTTTATTTAAATATGTCAATCAATTGACAGCACTGCTGCTTGTTCCTTGAAATTGTTGTTGCATTTGCTTGTTTGTTTACTTTTTGTGCTGAACAGCTGATTGTTTTTTGGTGGGATTTGGTGGGATTGACTAAACAACCAATCAATCTTGGTTATTTGGACGAACACATATCTCATATTTAAATAGCCAATATTGGCCATTTAAGTTCAGTTTAAATGTATGATCTGAAAATGAATAATGAAAGTTAATCAACAATCTCTACTTAAGTAGGCCATCTGAAATTGGGCCTAAGCCTTTTGACCACTTCGGTATGTTAATTATAGACAATTATTTTCCGTTTACCTCTACCATCCCATGGCACACGACTATTCAGAAGAAACAGATTGTACACAGGGCTGCCAACTTGGTTCAAAATGTGCCATTTATGGCCGTATTTTACTTCAAATGGCACTTAATTTTTCAATTTGGCACTTTTGAAAAATTATAATATTTCAATACATTTTTGTGAAATCCTTTGCGTGTACTTCTTTTTGTCAACTAAAATTTTCTAATTTCTATCGTGTATACAACTGGTTTATCTTACTTTGCATTGGACTTTTGTTTTAGGAATGTGTTTCTGAGATCTACCACATTTTTTTGAAATCTACATTTTTTTCCAGATTCTACCACACAAATTTATTTTAAGTCCGATCACTGATGGTGGCAGCCGACATTCCGTCGATGAGTGGTGCATTTCGTCACCGAGTGGTGTATTTGCTCGACCGTAACTCAAAATTTTTGGCGACAATCATAATTCAATAATACAAGGTTCGATAAACTGACAGTTGTTTCTCTCGCACCGGTCCCTTAGCAGCGGCACGGTGTTGCTTCTTTGCAAATTTGCTTGGAAAAAGTGTAGCTTTGGTGTGAAATAGAAGTATACGCTTTTGTGCAATATGCTATTTGTATATGCATATGAACGGTATTTAACTTATAAAAACATAAATTGTTTTTAAATTGGATGTTTACATCAATCTTATAGTAGTTTTATTTTAATTTTGAGTCTTAATGCAGTTTTTATACAGCTAAATAGCACATAAATTACGTAATCACGTAGATATATCAATATTACGTTCAATATTTCGTTAAAATGCCAGATTTCCTGAAAACACATTAGAATTTACAAAGGGAATTTCACTACTAATTGCGTACTTTTCTACTACCATTTTCACACCAAGAGATTTCAATCTTCCCTTTTCTCCGTCCTTCGTAAATGCAACCTTTTGTAAGGGAGTGTCAAACCGCGGCTGTCAATAATTATCTAACCTTGTATTACTGAATCATGGGCGACAATTAGTTCACACTAAAAATGCGCCTTCTCATTCATATACGTTCCCTGCTTAAGATAAGACAAACATAGGGAGCTGCGAAAACGTTAAAATTTAAAGCTTAAGCGCCATGGAGACGACCAAATATTTTTATCAACGCATTAAGTGTATTGGTGTCGTCGGCTTTTGTCGGCTACACGTACTCTACACCGACTCGTTTTCGGCTATGCTTGATGAAAATCAAAAAATTTTGATATTTGAATTTGATGACTGTTTATTTGATCGTCTCGCGTTATGCTTTACAAAAAACAAGCTCACTTGCCTTCTGATCGTCGAGGTGAGCAAGTGCGCGGTCAAGAAAAATAATTTTTTTCTTCGTTTGATTGATCATTATCACTGCTTACTTACTACCTTTATGAAATGTAATAAATATTATTTTATAACACATAACATATAAAATTATGCCATAAATGATATAATAAATAACAACAAATACTCATCCAATGACAGCATGCTAACAAACGAACGCTGCGTAGTCACAATACAAAGTGGTGATTGACGCGTTTATTTGAATGTTTGCGGGCAAGACACGAGCGCACCTCACTCACACATACGCAATGCTTGACGTATTTGCAGTATATTTTGCTTTGCTGCCTTTGTGCTTAAGTGCACATTTAAGATACCTACCCCAAAATGCGCATCAGCGGCATTATTTTTAACATTTATAAGGAAACTGCTCCGATAGATGCATTCAACATACCTGCACATTAGCGATACCTGCCTTAAAAATTTGCAACTATTATCAATTATCAAAGAAAGTATTACGTTTACCTGCACTGGCTCTACACTTACCCTAATTTTATAAGCTATTATTTATTTTGCTCATCTCGCAGAACAACGAAAACGGCAATTATTTTATGTAGTTATATAGATAATTAGATACCATTCGGAAAAAATTTCTCTTGCAGTAATTTCTACGTGGTAATGATACGCCGCTGTCTCTCTAGGTCCTTCAGTTCCTTCAAAATCGAAATTAGTGTATCGCTGGTTGATGCCCATTCGCTGGTTCATTTCACCATATAGTCGACTACTGACTGTGGCGTAAACACCCCTCCAACGGCAAGTTTAAGTTGGTTCATCTGCCGATGGAAACAAGGGCACTCAGAGAATACGTGGTGGACATCTTCTTCCACGCCACTTAGACAGAAGTCGCAGTACGGGTCGTGCTCATGTTTGAATTTAAACAGGTATGCCTTAAAACAGCCATGACCACTCAATAACTGGCTCAGATAAAAATCTACTTCGCCATACGTTCTATTAAGCCAGGATACCAGGTTTGGTATGCAGCGATAGGTCCAACGACCTTTAGTCGTACTATTCCACCTGTTTTGCCACTCCGTAACGCTGCTTTGCCGGGCTTGATGTCGGTCTAATTGAGTTAGAGTATGCCGCGTGGATGCAAGGACCGTCGATTCTCTTGCTAGTATATCTACGGGTACGTATATACATTTGTATGTAGCAGAGCTGTGTAATGATTGAATCAATTGAGTGTGCATTCTCATTTTTTTCGTTTCAAAAATGTGATTGTTTGATTTAAAAAGTTTAACAACCACTCTTGAGATTGGTTACAACTTGTAAACACAAAATATGTAGTGTGTTATGGAATGGTTGACACCCATTCACAAAGAGAATGTGAATGCAAAAAAAAAACTCAATCATGTATGATTGGACGTTTATGGGAATGCAATCTGTCATTATCATTCAGTACTAATACTATTTGTTGTATCAGGGTTGAAATTTTTGTACTCAAAATGTGAAACCAGAAGATTGCCATCTCCCTTAAAATAAGTAAACAAATAAATATTTGGTGCTAAAATATTTTTCTAAGTGTTTGGCCGAACTTCTGCTCAAACTTGAGGCATGAGTTCTGATTTTATAAGAAGAGTTTTCAAGGCAGAAATATACTCGAAGGTTTGCCATTGCGTGCCGAAGGACGACTGCTATTTTGGGCTATGATCTGACCAGGTATTTAACCACGGTCCTATGGAGTGGAAGTACGCACATGTAATCACTCTGCTACGGCGGCCGCCGTAAGTACATGCTATACATATCGTCGTTTAAAGTACAAAACCGCGTATCAAGAAAATGCAAAACCGCGTAATTGCATAAATTATTTTCTAGAGAGTAAAGTCACCCATATTTCAAACGCAAACGTATTCTGGCTAGTATATTTCAGGACGAATGGATAAGAATTGAGCCAAGAGTTTTTGTGAGCAAATCCAATTTTTGGCAGCCAATGTCAGTCACACGGTTTTGAAGAATGACGATACGCGGTTTTGTACTTTAAACGACGATATATATGTACACATATTAGATTATTTATTCTCAAAATGCATGAAAACAATTAATAACATTTTGTGATAAACAGTTTTACAAATGTATTTGCACTTCAAATTTGTATTTTAATTAAATAAATTATTATTGTAAATTATTATTTTAATAAATAGATATAAAGATATTTATACTTGGCCACTCTTGGACTTTTCTTCATTTGTAACAAATGACAGACGTAAACAAAATAAAAAAATAATTGTATTTTTACAAATTTAAAGCAAACGGGCGTTCTTTACAAAAAAATGTAGTTAGGGATCGAATTGCGCATATTTTTTTTACAATATCAAGTGCCCACAAGAAGTGTTAAACCACTAAATAGCTTAAAAAACGCTTTCAAAAATTCGAAACGAGAGTGAAGTGCAGTGTTCAATTGTGATCGAAATTGCTGGCAAAATTTGTAATTAATGTTTTACTTATTTGAAGAAATGTTGTCCGTTGTTATTAAAAATAAGGAAACCAAGACCCCCGCTTTCCACTGGTGGTTACATAATACTTGAATAGCTCCTTAATTAACATGTTTGTTTTGAGCACGCACGGCCAGTTAAACAGGCATGTCTGAATCTGAGGAAATCTTCATCATTCTTAGCAATTTGATGTGCATTTTTATTGTTATGTGTTGCAAACAGACATTTTAGGAACTAAATAGGTTCTAAAATCTCTGTACACAAGCGCACTTATTTTTAACAGTTTCCAGTTTATGTAATATTAATCAAAACAGCTTTTATTTATTTTATGTATTATGTGATTTCTGGAAGCGTCGAATACAAAAAAGGGCTGTGACTGGGTTTATGTAATTTGAAATTGTATTGATGATTACTAATAACAATAGAAAGGCGCTTACATATCGACACAACTAAAAATTTCATATATTTCAGTAGAGCCAATTAAAGGTTTTTTGTTTCGTAATTTAGCAATAATATGTCTTGGAACGTAATTATTCCGGATTATATGCAGTCATACTGTAAGCTTTCAAATTATGTATTTTTCTAAACCTGAAATTTTGAATTGTGCCGTTATTGCAGAGGACCACCGACATATGTTAGGGCTACTCCTACGATTGTGGCATGCGCCTTGGCGTTGTCGCACAAAGGGGAGGGACCTACAGTTTTACGCCGACTCCTGCCGGGGGCCGATTACTATTACAAAAAACATTTTCTTTTTTTTGTTGGCCGGAACTGGGCTCGGACGCTCACCCTGCGGAATGGTAGTGCGCACTTCTAACCACTACACCACAGCGATCGCTTCATTAATTTTAATCATTAATCGCGATTAACCATTTATTCGTTAATTTTTAGTCATTCATAGACTAAATTTTGTCGACAATACTCGCATAAGATAGTCCCAAATTTTCACAAAAGAGAAAAGTGATTTTCTTCAAAACTTTTGAATGACGACTTGACTGAACTTACTAATTCGGAATTTCTACTATTACTTATAGAGTAGGCTATTCATAAAGTCTGGGTAATGAAATAAAAATTTGTCTATTATAAGTTCCATAAATATAAGGAGACTTTTATTGTTTAATTTATTTTTTGCACATAAACTTGTATCTTGAACTTCTTTTTCTAAAAAGTGAGGATGTCAAAATTTCAATAGATATCGGATGTACGGTAATTTTCCAAAGAGATCTCCTAATAGATAAGTTCATGAAAATTATTCCAAACGAAAACTTAAAATTGATAAAAAAAATAATAACTAAATTTAACTAATTTATATTAGAGGTTTGAAGTTTATCCCACTGTAAGTATGAAATCTTCAGCTATGTGTTTCCATTGTCACTTTTTCGTAGCCATATCAACAGCATGACAATTAAGAAGATTGTGACGTTTCATGCTACCATACGCAATATCTTAAATCCTTCAAATTTTATTATTAACCTTTTGTTTGTTAAAAACATTTTCTTCTTAGATTCGAAACTTGATCAAGCAAAATTTCCTTTGTGTTTGACTAAGAGATGCTCAATAAGCTCAGAATTGTAGTTCTCATTTGCATACATAACAATAAATTATTAATTTTTGTTTCACACCAACTCCAATATTGAATAGTAAAATATATTTTAATCTTACCCAAATAAACAACGATTTAGTTCAATGGTCAATCACATATAGAGTATAGGGTGGTAATGTGTTAAAGTTTCAAAGTTTTTAAACGTAAAATTACGGCTAATACCTTTTTAAGCGTTTTGTAATTTAACCAAAACTCATTAGCATCCACTCAAGCAAGGAATTATTTACTTTTCAACATGCATTAGCAGAGTGCACTTCTCTTTTGTTTAGAATTTGGTTGTCATGTAGTGTGTCATCGGATCTTTTGACAGATTTACCAGAATTTTCCACCAGGTAGCTTCTGACAAAGATATGACCTTACGTACTCTCTTATTTGTCCTCTCAGTTGCCAGAAAACCAAGTACGATTTCCGGTAAAATCTGGTAAAAAATGGTAATTTCGGACTCATGCGGGTTCACAACTAAATAATATTGGGAATACTTTTGAGGTGTTTGAAGAGGGTTGCGACCTGTTTGAAACTAAATTTATTTATAATAATCATATTTTGGCCTTGCCACTTTTGCTAAGTTTTGGCCGAGCTTCTCCTCCGATTTGTAGCGTGCACCTTTGCTGTCACACAAATGAGAGGGACCTACAAACTTACGCCGACGCCGAACGGCGATACAATTTTTATGATGAGCTAGTTTTTTATTAAAGACACTAAGTTTTTTAAAATATTTTCAATAAAATTTTATCAACCTAAATGTAAAGCTTATGCGAAGTAGTTATCTAATTTAATGTAAATTTTAAACATTTTGAAGATAAAACATGAATTATATTTAAAACGTCAATGTTAATACAACTGTTTTATATATAATCCCAAACATATGATATAAAATCCCCTCTACCAAAAAACTTAAATTGGGTAACGCCGGTTTGAATTTTTACAATTGAGCAATTGTCAAAAATCTTCCTTTTTATCAAAAAGTTATTTACCAGGGTGTCTTTGAACTAATGATTGGTACTGAGTTAAAGAATGCACACACATAAAAGATTGCAGCCTTTTCAATACTCATTCAGTGTTAAACCTTTTTTTGATTGGGCATTGGTTTTTTCAATCTTGCTATGAATATGTTGATGTGCGAATTCATAACTGCTTTGAGAGAATGGAAAATTCAAAAATTTTAAACCTCAATCCTAAGCGAAGAATAAGTAATGAAAACTGGATAGAAAAAAATTTTTGATTTAAAATTGAAAATGATTTCACACTTACACAGCTCTGGTATGTAGTTACCTTACATACATACTAGAGGTATACGCCGCCGAGCCACGCCGCCGCCGCCGTCGTTTTTTGTCATTCCTCACGCCGATATTTTCGTAGCTCGGCGGCGGCGTTCGGCGCCTAAAGAATTTTGTACAAAATTTTCATGATGTATGCACATTGAAATACATCGTCTGAAGGAACTAAATACTACTAGTATAAAAACACAATTTTACATTTTTAAAGGAGTTGCTTTTGCATAATTTGGGCCAATGGAAAATAATATGATCTCCTTTATTTTTCCAATAAAAGCATAGCTTTGAAAAAACATAGGTAACATATTTTTATATCGAAAGCGTTTATCACAGTCACATTAGGGTCGAATACTGGTAATCTAACGATTTTTTTTCTGCACTAGACAATTCTTTTCAATAATACAACAATACTACTTTTTTATACACATACTACAACAACAAGTTATAACACATCAAAAACAAGTTAATTTTCCTGTGTATTTTTTTAAATATTTTAAACAGACTTTCAATAAAAAGCAAGCACTTTTTTTGCTAATTTTTACATTCGCAAGTTATTTTATTCAGGGGACCCACATACGTATACGAGTACTAGGTGACTGTGTGAAAATTACGTTAGCATTCCTTAGTGGTGGTCAAACCCCAGGAAGGTTTTGCTCCCTCGCATCGCAATGTTTTCTACACAGGGTTAAAGTTCCCCCTTTTTGGTAATAATTAGTATTCTTTTTCATTACATTCGGTTCTCCTTAGAAACATTTGGGGCTTAATATTTTAGTGGAAATTTTAACCATCTATAAGGCATTTTTTAAACAGTAATTTAACAGAACAGTTGATAAGAAAATTTATTGATAGCGACATAAATTACCCTAATAACTTAACTTTTTAAATGTTTTATTTCTTTAAATTTAAATAGAACACACGGATCCGAAGAGAACATAGAGAGCCATGTGTGTATGTATGTATATACCTCAGACCTTCTTCTGTTCGCCCATCCATCAGCGCCAGACACTCCACATTTTAATTCAAGTAGGGAGTAACGTAATTTAAAGTAAAAACTAATTCAATGAATGAATTAAATAGAATTATAATCTTAATTGGCATGGCGAATGCCTAACGCTGACGAGATGACATGATAAGCTTAGTATCCTCATGGCTCTTTTGAATCTATGCGCAGTAGCGCCGGCGTCGCCGCCGCCGCAAAGCCTGTCGGCGTAAACCTTCTACCCAGTAGAAATTCAATGCATGCGACATCGCTGTTGGTGGCATGAGCTTGGTGCTGTGTATACATGTGTGTGTAAGAATTTCCAAATAATTTGCGAAAATCCCCTTATACAGAATAAACATAAAACCTAAATGTAGTTGCGTTCGATGACAAAATTAGCCAACACCAGCCAACAATCAAAATCAAGAGCGTAAGCGAAAATTCTCTCCCAAAGAGAAGAAAAAGCCAAAAAGTAAACGAACAGGAAATTAGCCACCACTTGCAAAAACCGGAAGAAGAAGACACACCAGCTGACTTTGTTTATGTTTTATTTGTAAACAAACGGAAATTCATGTTGCCTCCATGGAAGAAAAAAGGAAAGTGAACGTTCAATGTTCGCCAGGAGCATTTCTAGAAGTAAAAACTAGTTGGCACTATCGTAAAGTCACATAGCAGGTAGCCAAAAAGCATATAAATACCAAAACTCGAAAAATGCAATTTTGTTTGTTTACAAAAATTGCAACCATATGTTTTGTGATCATATGTTTTCGTGTTGGATAATTTTTGCTGACTAAAATTTTGCCAGTACAAAATGAACGCTTCTCTTGCATCAAAATGAACGCTTGCTCTCTCAATTTTTGTGTGTTGGATAATTTTTTGTCGTTATCGAACGCCATCCAGTAAAAATTTGGAAAAACTTTTGCAAATTTTTGACTTGTCGAACGCAACTTGTATGCTATGCACTTATGTAAAGCGCCACGAAGACAATCAAATACAATATATTTTGCTTAACTGCCCATCCTTCTTTGCAAGAAAAACTTGTGCGCTTAACCGAAAAAAGCACTTAAGCGAATTTTCTTTACTACTTCAATGGGGAAGGTATCCGAATCCCTATGAAACCAAATAGGAGGAGCAT
>NW_016166312.1:12095-13533 GCF_001687245.7 Rhagoletis zephyria | reverse complement strand
TATGTATATTGCCTTTGCGGTTTGAACGGTCTAGGTTCCAATCCGCACCAACGCCCCGTGTGGACGAAATTCGAAACTGCACTTTATTTGCGGCTGGAACGCCCTAGGTTCCAGTCCGCGCCTATTTTCGATTGCAAAAATTTTTTCGAGGTTGCCACTTGGGCGGCTGGAACGCCCTAGGTTCCAGTCCGCGCGTATTGATCGATTTCAAAAATTTTCGAGATTGCCACCTGAGCGGCTGGAACGCCCTAGGTTCCAGTCCGCGCCTATTTTCGGTTGCAAAAGTTTTCGATATTGCCACTTGGGCGGCTGGAACGCCATAGGTTCCAGTCCGCGCGTATTTATCGATTTCACAAATTTTCGAGATTGCCACCTGAGCGGCTGGAACGCCCTAGGTTCCAGTCCGCGCATGCGCTTTAATTGTTAGATTTCATGTTCAAGGTGCGGTCTGAAAGCACAACTTTCTAAGCTGCACTGCTCGAGCGGCTGGAACGGCCTAGGTTCCAGTCCGCGCCTACGCTTTGGTTGGTGAACATCATAGTTTAGTTCCAGTCCGCGGCTATGCTAAGAGTTGGCTCGTATGCGGGCTTGAAACTCGTCGCATAAGGCATTTTAAGGTTTTTGCTCTTACTGTCTATAAAGGCGAAAATAATAAGTTGTATCTAAGAGATAAATGAATAAATAGTTAAAAAAGGGTAATTATCCTTAAACAAGACGTAGCAAAGCCTACTAGGCGTAGCCCAGGACTAAGTACCCGCCTCCCGACGAAATACTTGACGGTGGTACCGGGGGGTTCGGTACTCGGACAGTAGGAGGTTTAGTTCGGGGTAAAGTCCCACACTGACGGGTATAGGCTTTCGATGCTTCCTGCTCGTAAAAAAAAAAATATAAAAAAAAAAAAACCCTGCAGTAAAATTTACAGACAGTCTGACAAAGCGCTAGTTCCGAGCTACATATCTCAGAACTATCTCTGAACTAGTGCAAAAGGAATGCAGAGCGGGACAGTTGAAACTTGCGTTGTAAATGTGCAAATGCTTACTACTCGCACAATACGAAAGTAGCTCAGCGAGAAGACCTCCGACTCAATTATCGTTGATCGCGGGTTCAAATCGCGGTGGAGGCAGTTGTGAGTTTTCAAATTTAATGAATTTAAATTGTTGCGTGCAGCTTACAATATATATATATTTTTTAAATAAAATATGTAACAAAAACGGAATCTGTAAAAGAAAAGAAAATCGAAAAAATATCCAAAAATCGAATCGCAAAAACGTTTTCTTATAAAAAAAACTGTCCAAAATGGAACCGGTTAAAAACTGGTTGCAATGAAATGCACTGGGCGACAATTGCCCCCGCCAATGACATCACCTGGACTGGATGACTGGACAGTTGAAAGCATTGCTTGGGTATTGAGCTAAAACTGGTACTGTCGGCAAAAGGT
>NW_016166312.1:0-12070 GCF_001687245.7 Rhagoletis zephyria | reverse complement strand
TGGCTGTTTTAAGGCATACCTGTTTAAATTCAAACATGAGCACGACCCGTACTGCGACTTCTGTCTAAGTGGCGTGGAAGAAGATGTCCACCACGTATTCTCTGAGTGCCCTTGTTTCCATCGGCAGATGAACCAACTTAAACTTGCCGTTGGAGGGGTGTTTACGCCACAGTCAGTAGTCGACTATATGGTGAAATGAACCAGCGAATGGGCATCAACCAGCGATACACTAATTTCGATTTTGAAGGAACTGAAGGACCTAGAGAGACAGCGGCGTATCAGCCGTGCTTAAGCCAACTCTTAGCATAGCCGCGGACTGGAACTAAACTATGATGTTCACCAACCAAAGCGTAGGCGCGGACTGGAACCTAGGCCGTTCCAGCCGCTCGAGCAGTGCAGCTTAGAAAGTTGTGCTTTCAGACCGCACCTTGAACATGAAATCTAACAATTAAAGCGCATGCGCGGACTGGAACCTAGGGCGTTCCAGCCGCTCAGGTGGCAATCTCGAAAATTTGTGAAATCGATAAATACGCGCGGACTGGAACCTATGGCGTTCCAGCCGCCCAAGTGGCAATATCGAAAACTTTTGCAACCGAAAATAGGCGCGGACTGGAACCTAGGGCGTTCCAGCCGCTCAGGTGGCAATCTCGAAAATTTTTGAAATCGATCAATACGCGCGGACTGGAACCTAGGGCGTTCCAGCCGCCCAAGTGGCAACCTCGAAAAAATTTTTGCAATCGAAAATAGGCGCGGACTGGAACCTAGGGCGTTCCAGCCGCAAATAAAGTGCAGTTTCGAATTTCGTCCACACGGGGCGTTGGTGCGGATTGGAACCTAGACCGTTCAAACCGCAAAGGCAATATACATACGTATGCGGGCTTGAAACTCGTCGCATAAGGCATTTTAAGGTTTTTGCTCTTACTGTCTATAAAGGCGAAAATAATAAGTTGTATCTAAGAGATAAATGAATAAATAGTTAAAAAAGGGTAATTATCCTTAAACAAGACGTAGCAAAGCCTACTAGGCGTAGCCCAGGACTAAGTACCCGCCTCCCGACGAAATACTTGACGGTGGTACCGGGGGGTTCGGTACTCGGACAGTAGGAGGTTTAGTTCGGGGTAAAGTCCCACACTGACGGGTATAGGCTTTCGATGCTTCCTGCTCGTAAAAAAAAAAATATAAAAAAAAAAAACCCTGCAGTAAAATTTACAGACAGTCTGACAAAGCGCTAGTTCCGAGCTACATATCTCAGAACTATCTCTGAACTAGTGCAAAAGGAATGCAGAGCGGGACAGTTGAAACTTGCGTTGTAAATGTGCAAATGCTTACTACTCGCACAATACGAAAGTAGCTCAGCGAGAAGACCTCCGACTCAATTATCGTTGATCGCGGTGGAGGCAGTTGTGAGTTTTCAAATTTAATGAATTTAAATTGTTGCGTGCAGCTTACAATATATATATATTTTTTAAATAAAATATGTAACAAAAACGGAATCTGTAAAAGAAAAGAAAATCGAAAAAATATCCAAAAATCGAATCGCAAAAACGTTTTCTTATAAAAAAAACTGTCCAAAATGGAACCGGTTAAAAACTGGTTGCAATGAAATGCACTGGGCGACAATTGCCCCCGCCAATGACATCACCTGGACTGGATGACTGGACAGTTGAAAGCATTGCTTGGGTATTGAGCTAAAACTGGTACTGTCGGCAAAAGGTCTAGTTCTACGCTAGTTCTAGGCTAGTCAGATTTTCTGCAGGGTATGTATAACCATACATGAGCAAACATGCCATACGGAGTTATACCACGCGGTACCCATACCGCTGCTGCTTGAGCAAACCTTTATAATGAAAACAGCTGGTATAAAGATTTTATTTTGTTGCTTTAGATAGAAAAGTTCTTTAAATGTAAAGTCTATCTCAAACTGAAGCATTTTCATCTAAGGTAAGGGCCCGTTGTTCAATGTATGGCTATCACCAGTACATCATTATCGAAGATTTCGACATCATGCAAATAACATGTGATCGATAAAGCAGTTGTTGTATTTAACCGGAGCTTCCGATTTGTGTTAATCAGACATTGAACAACGGGCCATAAGGGCCAATTTCAAATGAATATTTAAACAGCACTTAAGTTTAATTGTGGATTGCGGTTTAAATTCCATTTAGCTTTCGTTGGGTTTCATATCAACTTTATTTAAATATGCCAATCAATTGGCAGCACTGCTGCTTGTTTCTTGAAATTGTTGTTGCATTTGCTTGTTTGTTTACATTTTGTGCTGAACAGCTGATTGTTTTTTGGTGGGATTTGGTGGGATTGATTAAACAACCAATCAATCTTGGTTGTTTGGACGAACACAGGGTTGCATATCTCATATTTAAATAGCCAATATTGGCCATTTAAGTTCAGTTTAAATGTATGATCTGAAAATGAATAATGAAAGTTAATCAACAATCTCTACTTAAGTAGGCCATCTGAAATTGGGCCTAAGCCTTTTGACCACTTCGGTATGTTAATTATAGACAATTATTTTCCGTTTACCTCTACCATCCCATGGCACACGACTATTCAGAAGAAACAGATTGTACACAGGGCGGCCAACTGGGTTCAAAATGTGCCATTTATGGCCGTATTTTACTTATGGCACTTAATTTTTTAATTTGGCACTTTTGAAAAATTATAATATTTCAATACATTTTTGTGAAATCCTTTGCGTGTACTTCTTTTTGTCAACTAAAATTTTCTAATTTCTATCGTGTATACAACTGGTTTATCTTACTTTGCATTGGACTTTTGTTTTAGGAATGTGTTTCTAATTTTAATGCTAAATGAGAAGAACTTAAAAGAATGACACCTTTTTTGGCACTTTTATTTTTCTATTTGGCACCTTTTTATCCTCAATATGGCGCTTCATAGCTAAGTATAGTTGGGAGCCCTGATTGTACTAACTGAAATTTTTTCGCCTGTGGGATAGTAGAAGTACCTATGTACATATGTACAATTTTAAGATGCATGCATGCAGTGGCGTAGCCAGGGGGCGGGATTAAAAGAAATTTGCATCGATAACTTAAAGTTGTGATACACAATGCACGGTGTCCTTGAACCAGATCCAACTGAATCGATCTGGAACGATGGAATTTCTAATTAGACTTATTTAAGGGGGCGTTCCCAAGTCATAATATGCAAAGTTTGAAATCGTAGCAAGTGCCGATTTCAAAAACTGCTAATTTTTCGACCGTAGGTCGAAACTTGGGTATTTGTCACAGAAAAAAAACAGCATCACATTTTCATTATTTGTCATTATGTTTCTTTATTGAAAGAGGAAGCACGTGCGTTTGAGAAAAAAAACCGTTAAATAAATAAATAGGCATCTAACAACAACAGTTTCGCGAGTACACTATACAACTCAGTTAGTTGTATTTAAGAAAAATAAACAGTTATTAGTCTATACTTGAAAATTCAAATATTTAATAAAAAAATATAATTTCTCTACCCACGAAGAAAACCGATCTAAAATTTGCCTACTATGTTTTAATAAAACCAAATTAATGTTTAAAATTGACGGTGAACTAGGAAAAAAGCTAAAGTGTTTATTGGATTCTGATTCGTTTCTAAGCGAAAAAGTTCCTATTTCATTATGCAACACATGCAGAAAAGACGTTTATCTTAAAAAAAAGAGATCATGCTCCCCGATCTTTCACAATTTCTTGGAGAAGTCAAAAGGACGAGACAAAAAAAAATAAAACAAATGGGTATTTCTCGGGATATTATACACGATGGATTGGGTTTTAATGGCAATGGGTGTAAAATAATTCTTGATAAAATTGATGTTCTTTGAAATTTTCGTTGTTTAGGTTTATTACCATATGTAGACACGCTTAAGTTCACGCTGTTTTTTCACATTACTGATTTTTGTTTAAAATATATCACAGGTTTAGGCCTTTATAGTGAACAAGCAATGGAATCCGTACATTTTGATTTCTTGCAAACATGGTCCAGATACAAAGTATCCCCAGAAAAATTAATACGCGCTAAATACTTACTTAATGCTGTATGCGACTTTAATTGTAAACATATATAATCATCAGGGAACGGATTTTATGGAAATTGCCTTTTTTTCTGCTAAAGAGATATAGTATATTCGATCAAGAATGTCCACGATTTAGCTTTCCCTGATTCCATATATACCCATTTGATGTTGCCTTTTTTTGCCTTTTTTAAGATATTTGCCTTTGTTTTTGCCTTTTTTAAGATATTTGCCTTTTTTTGCCTGTTTTAAGATATTTGCCTTTTTTTTGCCCTTTCTACCTTTAAAAAAGTGATTATAGCATTTACAATTTTTTTTTAAAGATTAAGAAATATACACATGCCCATATTCGAAAATAAGTATGTATAGAAAAACGCAGTGTGTAAGTAGTGAATACTTAAGCAAAAATAAATTTTGTAGTTTTCATGTCACTCTGTTGCGTGCTAAAATCTATCAACACAGTTGCTGATGTGCACAACTAACAACTGTTTTACTTCAATAGAGTTTGCCAGCCGTTATTTGAAACAAAAAGTTATTCAGTGTAAAAACTAAAAAAGCAATGCCGAAGTCTAAAATTACCAAGAGTTTAAAAATTCTGATTGCCGAGTTTGGTTCGGATGTATTTTGTACTGATGGAACCGTTTTATTTTGCAATATTTGTTCAGTAAAAGTTAATCACGAAAAAAAATATTATATTCAGCAGCATATTAAAAGTGAAAAACATATAAAAGGATTACAAATAAAGAAAAACAAGACCCAAATGATAGCACCATTTGTGGAAAAGAATGTATTTTACGCAGATATTACTAAAATGATGATTGCATGCGGAATTCCACTTTATAAATTGAAGAGTGTGGAATTCAAATCATTCTTTGAAAAATACGTTCAGGAATCCCTTCCCGATGAATCAACTCTTAGAAAAAATTACGTGAAGGATTGTTACGAGTCCGTTTTGGAGAAAATTCGTTTAGAAATAGGAGAAAGCCCCATCTTTGTGTCCATCGATGAAACTACAGATAAGGCAGGCCGCAGTGTAACCAACGTTATTGTTGGACCGTTGCGTGAAAGCGGACGCGGCTATCTCTTGACGGTGGAGGTGTTGGATAAGGTGAACTCATCAACAATCGCAACATTGTTTGACGATTCTATGCACATTTTATGGCCAATAGGATTCCAACGTGAAAAAGTGTTGGTATTTGTGACTGATGCAGCACCCTACATGAAGAAAAGTGCGTCATCATTGAAGCTGCTTTATCCTAATATGATTCATATCACCTGCGTCGCACATGGCGTACACCGGGTCTGCGAATCTCTACGCTCGAAGTACTCAGATGTTGACGTCTTAATTTCAAACTTAAAAAAAGTTTTCTTGAAAAGCCCATTCAGGGTGGCAGTTTTCAAAGAAATGGAACCCAATCTTCCTCTGCCTCCTCAGCCGGTATGTCAAGATAAATTGCTATTGTTGTTAATTTTAATTATAATTATTTGTAAATTTATACAGGTGATAACTCGATGGGGCACATGGCTAATTGCAGCCGTATATTATGCCGAAAACTATGATTCCATCAAAAGAATAATTGACCAAATAACGGACGATGCAGCATGTGTCAGATTCTCGAAGCAATTGTTGAGCAAAAAATCGGTTCAGGGGAATTTGATATATATAAAATGCAATTTTGGTTTTCTTTTAGAGGAAAAAGTTTTCGAACGTCTACAGAAAACAGGTTGTGGAAAAACAAAATTCTCAGTAAAAAATTAATAATTCACATACACTTTTTATGTAATTGTAGGAACTCCAGTTGGTGAGGTATTAAATATTTTGGATAACATTGAGAAGCGGCTTATAGAAGCGCAGGGGCCTATTGCCAAATTGGTGTTGGAAAAATTCAAAGCCGTTTTCTCAGCTAACTTAGGCTTGGAGACAATAAGGGGTGTGGATAAAATTGTTAAGGGCGAGGCAAACGCCCTTATTCCTGATAATATGAACGTTTCAAACGTTCCATATTTAAATTGGGCGCCACTTGTATCAACTTACGTCGAGCGCACATTTAGTACATTCAAGGCTTTTCTTCGCGAAAATCGAATGAAAATGCTGCCAGAAAACTTCAAAATGCATCTTGTGGTTCAATGTTACTACAACTATACAGATTAAAGTTTTATGAGTTAAAAACTCGAAATGATAAAATAGTCACAGATTCAAAGTACAAATTTTTCATATAATGAAATTAGTTCATAGTTTTTCTCTTTTTACTTGTAATATTAACATTTCTAAAATAAATGTAATTTTTGATTGTTCTTCGTATTTTCTGTCTTTTTTAGTGCCTTATTTTGCTTTTTTTTGCCTTTTCTTGCCTTTTTCGCTATTTTGTTTTGCCTTTTTTTGCCTTTTTTGCACTACCTAGTGCCTTTTCCTGCCTTTTTCGCTATTTTATTTTGCCTTTTCCGTCCTATTTCGTTATTTTATTTTGCCTTTTTTATAGGTTTTTAGGTCCTAAAAATCCGTTCCCTGATAATTATAGTAAAGAAAAATTTATAAACACAAATAAAATCATATAATAATATAAACTTCTATTATCCGGAACTTTGGTGTGTGTTTGTGGTTGTGTGTATATGTATAATAATTAATATACACATATTAGTATATATGTATGCAATACAGATGTAAATATGTATATAATCAGTTATCTACAACCTTATCTATATGACAAATATTAAAATTTCGGCTTACAATCGAAAAAGTGACCGTTTTTGAAATCGACACTTGCTAGGATTTCAAACTTTGCATATTCTGACTTGGGTAGGTCCACTTAAATAAGTCTAATCGGAAATTCCATCGTTCCAGACCGTATCAGTTGGATCTGGTTCAAGGACACCGTGAATGGCTAGAGGCGTCGCACTATAGGCAAAACACGAGTTTTTTTTCAAAATCGTAGATCTTCGCGTAGAAAAGAGATAATGGAATGAAAATTTTTTTATCGTGATAGAGAAGTTACAACAACAATAACTTAACCCTAAAAATACCGTTCAAAATGTCACTTTTTTAATTTTGGATTTTGGCTCCCATTCCACTAGAAAACACTATATTTAATACACCATTAGCACTGTTTCTGAAAGATTTCCCTTTTTTTATCTTATGACTCGATTCTTGGGACATTGGATGCTGTACCCGAGTGGCCAGATTGGCAAAAGAAAAGCTACCTTTAAACTCTAATAACTCGTAAACTATCAGCTTTCACAAAAAAATTTATATAACAAAAATGGTTATACTGGTCGATATCTTTACGAAAGCGCAGTATTTAACCCTNTGCAGCATTTAACCCTTTAATGCAGAGTCTGTCATATATGAAACGCTTTTTAACCCTTTCAAGGCAGAGGCAAAATGGTTCTCAATATGTTTTCAACGTACTTCTTATTTATTTTTATTTTTAATATTTTTATTTTTTTATTTATTTATTTTTTATTATTATTTTACTATGGAAAAATTTTCTACGATTAATATCTACGTCAACATGAGAAAAATCACGTTCAAAAGCATATTGAGAACCTTTTTCCTCTGCCTTGAAAGGGTTAAAAAGCGTTTCATATATGACGGACTCTGCATTAAAGGGTTAAATACTGCGCTTTCGTAAAGATATCGACCAGTATAACCATTTTTGTTATATNTGGGGAATTCATGCTTTATTTAAATTTAAAAAATTAAATTACTACACCATTTTAATTAATTAGTGTGTAGTTCAGTTTTGTTTTGTAGAAGTTTCGTTCAGTTTTTACACAGTGAATATATCTGCATATTTATATATTTACGCGTATCTATTTACATTTATTTATGTACAAGTCTACAAAATCTTATTACTTATAAAGCGATTTTTAATCTTCGTTGCTTAACACACATTTTTTCAATTACTTCTTGTGTTGTAATCGGCACATCATTATGTACCTAACATCGTTAAACCATTCAGCAGCTCCTTAATTGTATAAAAAGAAGGGACAAATAAGATAGCATGTTCAAAGTGCGCTATGTAATTTTTTTTTTAGATTTTTAGTTTTTGGTGGGTTTCATGTCCACTAACAGCAGAGTGAAACATTTTTCTATATTCTGAAAAAAATAGCATGATATGTTAACTACTCTTGCAAAAGTCGCTATAATACTTATTTATACACTTTCAAATGTCTCCTCTTCGTATGAACTTAGCTGCAAGAAAACGTGGTAGTTTCGGTGCCTAGTGGAAGAGGTCGCAAAAAAGAAGCAAACCAATCTTCCTAGAGGAGAAAACGCGAAAAGCTAAAAAAAGCTAGCTATGTAAAAGTTACTCTTTCAAAACTTGCAATATTAAATTTTTAAATATAAAATTTGCAAATCTACCATACTACAATTTTATTTTTTTAATGGTATTAGGCTCTTATTTATCCAAATTTTCAGGTAATAAAAAAGATACAGTTCGGATGTTACTTGTTGTCGTAGACGTTTTTTTTAAATTTATGGTTTACTTTTATAAAATCACATAACGCTGTTTGCAAGTGGACTACTCATATATTCAGAAGGATAAAATAGTATTGTGTTATTAATTCAAAAGTAAATAATTGTAGTTCAATGACGAAGGGGGGCGGATCTATCCCCCCATATCCCCCTCTCCCCCCTGGCTACGCCACTGCATGCATGTGAGTTATGCGCGGCTTTTATTGTATCTCTGTATTTCACTAACTCCCTGTGTGAGGAAACCAAATAATGTTATTCTTAACAGAAGTGCCTAAAACTTAACAGTTTGGTAATGATAAACACTGTTGAAGCTAATTTCCGGTGTTTCTCTTACTAGCCCTGAAACTATAGTTATTATTTACTACCGCCGGCAGCTTTAGCAATTTTATAGCCTTTTTACGTTGTTTTGGCAAATTACGCTCTGTTAGCCATAAATTTTACTATGTTTTGACCGCCTTTGTATCAAGACCCCTGGACCATCTAGGGAATTGATTTATATTTTGAATTGCATTGTCATCGTGATTGGAACTATGCTGAAATTTTCAAGTCTCTACCTTGTCGGGAAGTCAGTTAAAAATCGATTGGAAATTTCCGCGGGATGACCAAGTTAAATAATAGCTTGTAAAAAGAACTTGCAGGAAGAAAAACTTCTGACTAAAACCCATGAACGAAAGACACAAGATCACGCCTTCCCGAAAGAAAGAAAAAAGTTATTTTCTAGCTGTTGAAATCTTGACGCCATCTTTGTTGTAAGAAGTAAACAACGAAGAGAACAAAAAAAAACGCGTAATTGTTGAACGCAGGAATAACCATTTTTATTCTACAAACTCTTTTATAAATCATGTCGTTGTGATAAATTATTCTTTATCTTATGTGTACACACGTTGTCACAAGCGAAAATGAAGAAAATTCCAGTAAAAAGCCACCACCAAATTGTAAGCAACGAACAAATGTAAACAAAAGGCTAATGTCAAAGTCGCCCAACTTTTTTCCTAAATGCGATTATAACGGGCTACTAAGAAGAAGGCGTGATCTTGTATTTTTGGTTCATGACTAAAACCTGCAACTTCTGACTGAGAGAGTGTGAAAGTTACTCTCACATAAGTACTTTGACGTACATGTTTTTTGGAACCTGGAACGCTTTCCTGTGAAAAAAACTCCAAATCGTGAATATCGTTATCATCTGGAACGCAACTTTTGTTCGCTCCTCCAATTACGATCGCGAAATACCCCTTTCTCACGAGCACATTCTTAATTCGATTTGACAGTTCTCTATCTCTGTGTTTTGTTTTTTTTCTGTTCGCTAAAAAATGTATGCAAAATGTAAGTTATTGCTAAAAATGTATAAGTTTCCGTATTAAATTGGTGATGTACACATGTACCACGATTGAGAGAATACAAAGGTTGCGCCGATCTCGGACCGCTATTCCTCTCTTAACTAATTTGACAGAATCGTTGTTTGCATGACGTCACACTTGTGCAACTTGTTTACGTTTTCCTTGCAACATTTTTTCTTCTTCTTCCATTCTTGCTCACGTTTTGGCATTTCTCTCTCGCAATTGCACCAGTGTGACGTCACACAAAAGTTATTCTCTAAAATCCTCTCTGATCAGCGCAATCTTGTATTCTATCATTCTTGCACATGTACTTTACTTTTCGTACTCAGAAAAACTGCCAGTTTTGATTTGAGAACTGGTTTCGATAAATTTCCGATAAAAAATAGAGACGGCAGCGATTAGTTCGCAATTCGCCTGATAAATGAATCTGAATTACCAACAAATGAGGTTTCAAATTCACTTTCAACATTTTGTATGGCAAATTATGTAATTAGAAGGGTAATTGCAGTGCGAATGAGAGAGCGAACTACATAATTGGGGGGCCGTGGGAAAGCCGTATTAAATATTATCGATAAAGGCTAAAAGGCATTTACACTGTTCAACTTTCTAAGGCGGCTAGTTGAATCAAAAGTTTACATCAGTTAACTGAAAGTTGAACAGTTGACGAAAGCAGCCACAGTAGCATGCTGAAATGACTCGCTTATATATGTATACACGAGATTTGGAAGTTTTTATCCAGACCTCCGATCGACATGTTTGAGACATCGTTGGAAAGGTCTTGCAGAGTGTGTCCAGAAAATGTATTCAAGCTTCATAAACGATTAACCGGATTCTTATAAATTAGGCTAAAGTGTTGCGAAACAAAAAACGTTTTTTTGCTTTTGCCGGTTTAAGGGGGCATGTGGGTACACCCAACATATTTAGTGTTATTCTATAAGCCAATACTTTTAAACGATACCTTATATATTAAGCTCCGGCTACTAGTTGGAAAGATATAGAGGTAAATGTGTTTTGGTTCGTGTCTTCACTACGAGATGCTTTGGTATGAATGTGGCGTCTGTACGTACCTTCATTTAATTTTTTTCAAACTTTCAGGATTTAAAGTACAAAAAAAAAACTAAGAAGGTTTTGTTCCAGGATGTTTTAATTCATATGCCTGTGTGGCTGCTGCCTGAAATTTGAAAATTTTTTTTAAACTACCACTGAAGCCGCACTATTCAGTCCATGTCATTGATTTGGATATCAGTAGAAGGGCCTTCAAACAAGCTATCTAACTCTATCTTTTGTGTTTATAAAATATAAATATGTCATAACGTCATCAGGCTGCTGAAAATATACATTTCGGGCATTTTCTCAAAAACTGGTTAGTCGATTTTATTCTAAGTTTCCACAAATCTAGCCCAAAACCTTAGCTTTCATCTGGTATATATCTGGGAAAACTCTTGATGTGGAGATATTGCGATTCAAATTGAAAAAATTTCGCTCCGAAAAGGATCAAATGGTTAAAAATTAACATATCCGCCTAATTACTTTAACAGCCAGTTTCATCAAACTATTTAAGTGGAAATTAACTTTAATTTAATTTTGTATTTAATTCTCATTTAAATAATTTTCAGTTTCAATAAACTATTTATTTAAGTGAGTAAAAAGTGGTTGTAAAACAGACTAGGACTAGCTTTCGCTTTCATTTGTACTGAGAGCTTTTGAAAGCTTTGGCACGCTGTGTTGTAAAAGCAGGGCTGGTATACAAGTAAGCAGCAGATGCACAATGATCAGGTGATTAAACGTGTAACACCTCTGAGTGTGGTTGTTCTGATTTAACTTTTATTTAAGTGCAGAGCATAGTTCACTTAAATCAAAATTAAAATTGATTGGTGAAACCGAAAGTTAAGTAATTTTCACTTAAATAGTTTGGTGAAACTGGCTGTAAGATATAACAAGTAAGAAAGTCTAAGTTCGGGCGGAGCCGAACATTAAATACCCGGCGCAGGTACTAAGTATATGATTTTCACCTTTGCGAAAGCTACCGCTACACGGTAAGCGGGTGTGTATCAATTTTGAGTAAATTAGCGTCCTTAAATTTCGANGGTGTGTATCAATTTTGAGTAAATTAGCGTCCTTAAATTTCGAAATATTGAAGTTTCAAGCATTTCTGAATTTTGCCGTTATATGAAAAGTGGTGATAATTTGAATCTGATTCCAATAACTTTCAACGTTTTGCTTCTATGTGGC
>NW_016166311.1:24537-24682 GCF_001687245.7 Rhagoletis zephyria | reverse complement strand
TAAAAACAGCTGCCACGTGGCGCTGGAGTGATTACGAATAATGAATGTCAGAACAAATAAACCTGTTGCACCATTGAGTATATCGAATTTTTAACCGACTTCAAAAAAAGGAGGAGGTTATCAGTTCGTCGGAATATTTTTTTTT
>NW_016166311.1:10425-20005 GCF_001687245.7 Rhagoletis zephyria | reverse complement strand
GACTAAAATTACGACCGCTTTTCATATAACGGTATATTTCAGAAATGCTTGAAACTGCAATATTTCGAAATTTAAGGACGCTAATTTACTTAAAATTTATACACCCCGGCTTATCGTGTAGCGGTAGCTTTCGGAAAGGTGGAAAACATATATTTAATAATTGCGCCGGGTATTTAATGTTCGGCTCCGCCCGAACTTAGACTTTCTTACTTGTTATAACTCACATTGCACCGTAGCAGTAGTCGTCTTAAGTGAAATACAGACAGCCGATTTCTCAGTGGATGTTAATTATAATCAAAAGATTATCTCTTATTGTCATCTTCTCAGTGTACTTAATATATGATAAACTCACCACCACCTTTCATAAGACTTATTAATGGCGAAACCAGCTTTTCCTGTAAATCCTGTAAAACCTGCAAATCGTGAAGTTGGGTTGGGTTGAATCCAAACAGTTTCTTATTTTGCGAAGTCCTAGGAAACGAGTTTAAATTTAATTAATGCTTTCAATCTGTTCACACGCATGAGTTGTCAGAAACCATTGTTTTGAACAAGTAAACCTCAAGTAAATGTCAATTACACCAATTTACAAAAGTATTTATTAAATGTAAAAATCAGTACAATAGAAAAAAATCAGCACATGTACTGATTAAATCAGCGCATCTGGCCACCCTAGGTCAATCGAAAGCGTCTGGCCGTGATTTACTGCAGTTTTAGCTGCAATGTTATGCTACGCCTACGTGGCTGGGTACCCACATGATGACTGTAGGTTCTACATTATTGAATTAGCAATTTGATTGTGGATTTCAGCCACTATATGGTTCTGGGTTGACCGTCGTCTTAGTAGTTTTACAGCAGCCAAGCTGTCTGTAAAAATGCATGGTTTGTTCCACTTATACTTTTTGGCAAGTTTAACCGCCTGTAGCAGTCCCACTAATTCCCCAGACGTCATCTAATTACAGATTAGAGAATTAAGCTCGTAAATGAAGATAATCTATTTATATGTAATCTATTATTAGGTGATTCAGTTACATACATACACAGTTAGGTTAGGTTAGAAATTAAACATTAATTTCACTTAATTTTATTTATTTCGCTGACTAAAATTTTTTTTGTTCATCTTCATTTTTAATTCTTTTAATACATAAAATTATTGGTATCATTGATAAAATATGATACTTGTATATACTTTTGACTCAAGGGTCTTAAAATATCTTTGAAATACCGCACCAATTACTGTTTTTGAGCTTGTAGTTTGAGCAATTCTATTTGGATATATAATTTAGTTTTTCGTTTAGGAATATAATCTGCGGTTTAGCTTCATCTGTCGGTAAGTTCAGTATTTTTTAAATTTTCCCTTCTTCTTATTATTTGGCTCTGTAACCGCCTAAACGATTTGACCGAGTTCAACAAAGCACGTCAGTCGTTTCTCTTCTGTGCCAATTGACGCCAATTGGAAATGCCAAGTGAAGCCAAGCACTTCTCCACTTGGTCTTTCCATCGCATTGGGGGCCTCCACTTTCCCTGCTACCACCAGCGGGTTCCGAGTTGAATGCTTTCAGAGCTGGATGTCGGTGTCCATTCGAACGACATGGCCAAGCCAGCGGAGCCGCTGTATTTTAATTCGTTGCACTATGTCAATATCGTTGTAAAGCTCATTCAGCTCAACGTTCCATCATTGCCCCGTAAATCTTCCGCAAAATTTTTCTCTCTAATACTGCAAGAGCCGCCTCATCGATTATTGTCATTGTCCATGTTTCTGCGCCATATACCAGCACGGGCATAAGTGAGTGACTTACAGGCAAACCTTATATTCGCGCCTTGCATTTTGGTATGCACGCCGTCGAATTTGTTTTTTTGCGTCACCCGAAATTGGATTACGTGCGTTTGCATTTGATTTCATTGAGCTAACTGTCAAATCAAAATGTCACGCAAACCAAAAATTGGAAATTGAGTTAGCTTCATACGCACGCCGTTCACTTTCGGTTGGTCCCATACTAGTTGCATGTGCATGAGAAATTTTTGACAGAACATTGGCGGCGTGCGTGAATATTAGGTTAGCCTGTTATAGAGTGTGGTTTTCGTACAACGAGAGAGGACTTTACTCCTGAATTGTCTACTCAGTCCAAAAAAGCACTTGTTGGTAAGAGTGATTCTGCGTTGGATTTCCATGCTCACATTATTATCGATGTCAATGCAGTTTCCCAAGTAAACGCAATTCTCTACTTTCTCCAAATTATAACTGTCAACAGTGACGTGGGTGCCTAGGCGCGAATGTGCTGACTGTTTGTTTGATGACGGGAGATACTTTGTCTTGTTCTCGTTTACCACCAGACCCATTCCCTTTGCTTTCTTATCCAACTTGGAAAAGGCAGAACAGACTTCACGGATTTTGTTATCGATGATGTTGATGACATCGGCATAAGCCAATAATTGCACGCTCTTGTAGAAGATTGTTCCTGAGCGGTTCAGTTCTGCAGCTCTTATTATCTTCTCCAACATCAGATTGAAGAAGTCACTTGAGAGGGAGTCGCCCTGTCTGAAACCCCGTTTTGTGGCGAAAGACTCGGAGAGGTCTTTCCCAATTTTCGCGGAGCTGGTGGCATTGTTCAACGTAATTTTACACAGCCGTATCAGTTTGACGAAGATGCCAAATTCAGACATAGCGGCGTATAGGTAACTCCTTTTAGTGCTGTCGAATGAGGCTTTAAAGTCGACCTATAGGTGGTGAGTGTCGATTCTTTTCTCGCGGGTCCTTTCCAAGATTTGGCGTATTGTGCTANGTAAGTTCAGTATTTTTTAAATTTTCCCTTCTTCTTATTATTTGGCTCTGTAACCGCCTAAACGATTTGACCGAGTTCAACAAAGCACGTCAGTCGTTTCTCTTCTGTGCCAATTGACGCCAATTGGAAATGCCAAGTGAAGCCAAGCACTTCTCCACTTGGTCTTTCCATCGCATTGGGGGCCTCCACTTTCCCTGCTACCACCAGCGGGTTCCGAGTTGAATGCTTTCAGAGCTGGATGTCGGTGTCCATTCGAACGACATGGCCAAGCCAGCGGAGCCGCTGTATTTTAATTCGTTGCACTATGTCAATATCGTTGTAAAGCTCATTCAGCTCAACGTTCCATCATTGCCCCGTAAATCTTCCGCAAAATTTTTCTCTCTAATACTGCAAGAGCCGCCTCATCGATTATTGTCATTGTCCATGTTTCTGCGCCATATACCAGCACGGGCATAAGTGAGTGACTTACAGGCAAACCTTATATTCGCGCCTTGCATTTTGGTATGCACGCCGTCGAATTTGTTTTTTTGCGTCACCCGAAATTGGATTACGTGCGTTTGCATTTGATTTCATTGAGCTAACTGTCAAATCAAAATGTCACGCAAACCAAAAATTGGAAATTGAGTTAGCTTCATACGCACGCCGTTCACTTTCGGTTGGTCCCATACTAGTTGCATGTGCATGAGAAATTTTTGACAGAACATTGGCGGCGTGCGTGAATATTAGGTTAGCCTGTTATAGAGTGTGGTTTTCGTACAACGAGAGAGGACTTTACTCCTGAATTGTCTACTCAGTCCAAAAAAGCACTTGTTGGTAAGAGTGATTCTGCGTTGGATTTCCATGCTCACATTATTATCGATGTCAATGCAGTTTCCCAAGTAAACGCAATTCTCTACTTTCTCCAAATTATAACTGTCAACAGTGACGTGGGTGCCTAGGCGCGAATGTGCTGACTGTTTGTTTGATGACGGGAGATACTTTGTCTTGTTCTCGTTTACCACCAGACCCATTCCCTTTGCTTTCTTATCCAACTTGGAAAAGGCAGAACAGACTTCACGGATTTTGTTATCGATGATGTTGATGACATCGGCATAAGCCAATAATTGCACGCTCTTGTAGAAGATTGTTCCTGAGCGGTTCAGTTCTGCAGCTCTTATTATCTTCTCCAACATCAGATTGAAGAAGTCACTTGAGAGGGAGTCGCCCTGTCTGAAACCCCGTTTTGTGGCGAAAGACTCGGAGAGGTCTTTCCCAATTTTCGCGGAGCTGGTGGCATTGTTCAACGTAATTTTACACAGCCGTATCAGTTTGACGAAGATGCCAAATTCAGACATAGCGGCGTATAGGTAACTCCTTTTAGTGCTGTCGAATGAGGCTTTAAAGTCGACAAATAGGTGGTGAGTGTCGATTCTTTTCTCGCGGGTCCTTTCCAAGATTTGGCGTATTGTGCTAGGTCTAAAGCCACACTGATAAGGTCCAATCAGTTCGTTGACGGTGGACTTCAGTCTTTCGCAAAATACACTCGATAAGACCTTATAACCTATGCTTGGAAGGCTGATCCCGCGGTAGTTGGCGCGAATGCCGGGGTCGCGTTTATTGTGGATTGTGCAGAGCACACTTAAATTCCAGTCGACCATATTCTGTATAAGAGTGTATGCATTCATCTGACCATATTCTGTATAAGTGTTTATGCATGCACCTTATCAACTCCTCGCCACCGTACCTGAATAGCTCAGCTAGCAGGCTGTCAGCTAAAGCCGTTTTGTTTTTTTCAGCCGCGTTATTGCTATTCATACCTCGTCATGGTGAGGTGCTGGTACATCGACTCCGTCATCATCGACTGCGGGCTCGGGTTCTTCTTCGCCACACCTTTCCGTACTGCTACCAATCAGTAGGGTGGAAAAGTGTTCCCTCTATAATTTAAGTACGTTCTGAGCGTCGGTATCTAGGTCGTCATTGTTGTTCTTACGTCCTGATCTTGAAAACTTCCGTAAGTCGCCTAACTCGCTGGTCAAATTTTCCGGCATTCTTTCTGTCGGCCAGCATTTCAAGCTCTTCGCCCTCTCGTTTTTCTCCCTTCTTATTGCGTATCGCTTCCCTCTTCAGATCCCTTTAGAGGTCCCACATAGCGCGCGTTGCGCCCTATCGCAGCGTGGCCCTGTAGGAGGCATCTTTTTTCTCTGTATCTTTCTGACACTCCTCATCGTACCAATTGTTCTTTCGGGCTCGCTGAAATTCGATTACTTCTTCGGCGGCGGTACTTAATGAGCGCTAGATGTGGTTCCACTATATTTTTTCGCCTTGCTTTTTATCAATAGACTACTGTAGTACGTATGCCTAAAACCACGCTACGAATATCAAAACCACATGCAACAAATGAGTTCATACATATGTATTAGACCACGTCAAAAAAAATAAAAAATTCTGCAATGCGACCAGAATAAGACTCAAATTTTAGTATGATCCTCCATGAATCTCCCCTCTCTAGGACAACTGTAAGACGTCTCGCGTCGAGCCTTAATTTTCCCATAGGAATTACACGTAAGAAAATGAGTTCTTTCCCTTTGAGGTCAAAATAATTTTCTATGATCAATGGGAACGCTCGAAACTGTAAGAATATATTGATTGCATGCCATTAAGGATTTTTTAATCCCTTGTCCTATTTGGGTCAAATCCAGTATATGGGCAAGGCGATGGCCTGGATCACAAATTTATCGACGTTCGAATTTCGCTCAATGAAGCTCTACTCACCTGAAATACACTCCGTAAATTTCATTGACAAATTTTTAAATTTAGACTTTTTATGAGCATTTGAATTTTTTTACAATGGTACAGTTCCACTAAATTTTAATTTTTCGTCTTGAAAATTTTTAAATTAATATAAAATTTTTTTTTTTACCAATTAAAATTTAAACAATTTCTCCGCCTGTCAGAAAAATTATAATACCAGCATATCGCGTCGAAAGTATTCTAGCATTCACTCCGATAACGGACAACGGTAGTTTATTCACAATCAAAACTTAAGTGCGAGCTAGGAATGTTAATCGCGGGATCCCGGACTTTTTAAGGTCTCGAAAATCCCGGGATTCTTGGCAAGTAATCCCGAGATTTTCGGGATTTGTAATTTGCACTGATGGCAATAATAGAAACTCCTTTTCTTGACCAGTATTGGCTATATTTCTTTTTTTATTTAATAATTAATATTTTTTTATAAATGTCTAGCTCATTATACATATAACACCGCGCGATAGTAAATTTTGAACTTTAAACACAGATATCAATATATTCGTGTAACCCCGGGCCAAATATAGTGAAATTTCGTTTTTAGTTTTTCACTCTGATGTCAGTAATTTAAAAATGATTTAAAAAATTTAGAGAAATGGGCTTAGAGAAGAAGTATGGGTATAAAATTAATGAGGAAGTCCTGTAGAATTTCAACTGATTCAAGTTTGAAATTTCGCAATATTTGTTTTTGAAAAAATTATATGTTAAGGACTTATATAAACTCGATAACATCCTCGAGTTTCGTTCTTCTAACCTTGTCAGCTTAAAAATTACCTATTCGTCCTTGTGAATCCAAAAATTTAAATTTTTTAAATTCTAAAGGAATTTCCTTTTGCATTGATTTTTTTTAACAATTTTTGGAATTAATCATGTCTTTGAAATTACAAAGTCCTTCAAAATAAATCCTGCGGTCAGAGAGAACAAAATAGAAACGCCACTTTAAATAAAAAAGTAGGTTTCAAACTCATTTATTATTATTTATTTCATGGTAGGAGAGCTTCTCAAACAATATAGAAGCAATTTTTTCGATTCAAGTTGTTGAAAAGTAATGAATATCTAAATCCCGGGATCCCGGGATTGTGAAAACGCTATCCCGGAAATCCCGGGATCGGAAAAAGCCGAAAAATTAACATCCCTAGTTCGAGCTTACACACTCCGTATTCATACGTACATTTGTATATTTATATGTATGTGGGGCACCTTACTGTCAGTAAAGTTATTTTTATCCTTAAATAACTGTCAATAATTGTAAATTCAACATTAAATATAAACATCAGCATTTTCTTCTTTAGAAGATATTTAACATTTAAATTGTGGTAAATTGTCTCTAGTATGACACTTTGAAGCAAGACTCGATTTTCTCCAGATTGTTTCAAAATATCCAAACCTCAACTGTAAGAAATGGACCCATTGAATAGATTTCTTTAATAATATCAGAAAAACAAATTACAATACATTCCGTTTAGCTGCCTATTCGCTTTAGTGGATTTTCTGCTTACGTGCACAATTTTGCCAAAATACTGCTTCATGAAATGGATTTCATACGAAATTTTCACTTCTGGCTGCATTTCCGCTTTGCAACCCTTTTACGTTCAACAGTCATATTTTTTAATAAGTTTTCTTCGTTTTGAACGAAAAATACTTCGCTTACCAGCAATACAATTTTTTCAAATTCTATTTTTGCTACTTATCACTCTTGGCGATGAAGACCCAAAAGAATATAATAATGCAACTATAGCGAGTAGTTTTAAATAGGCCTTATTCGCATAAAATACTTTAAAGAAATTTCACGAAAAACCGTACCGGAACAAATTCTAAAACCTAAAACANCTATAGCGAGTAGTTTTAAATAGGCCTTATTCGCATAAAATACTTTAAAGTAATTTCATGAAAAACCGTACCGGAACAAATTCTAAAATCTAAAACAAAACAAATCATAAACTTATTTGTAAAAGTCATCAATAAAAATCAATCAGTGACTTTTAATTACAAAAGTCTTGAATAAAAATTAGAACTTACCAAGATTTAACAAAGAATAAACTGAAAACAAAAAAATCCAAAATAATTAAATCGTAATATTTACTCCATAAACCTGACCAGAAAGGTGCCTGTACCATTAAATGTTAAATATCTTCAAAACCGTACATTTTTAAAGAAAATGTAGTATTATTTATTTTAAAGTCAATAAAATTGCCATTCATCTGGTGGTAAACTTATAGCTTTAGATAGAATCAGTCTTAAGCTAAAGCAGAAAAATATCATCTTCCTTTTTTCCTTTTTCTTTTTTTCAAATTGCAGGGCACTTTCGGCACGTGAAGGCATGTTCCGATTGGGCACAAACTCTCACAATTGTATTTTTTCACTAAGGGACAGTTTTTCAGTGCTGGTTTAAACTCAGTTTAAACTAAGTTTAGTTAAATTCAGTTTAAATTTAAACTGAGTTTAAACTGGAGAGCTGTTTTTCAGTGAGAGTTTAAGGTCTCTGTAAACATTGGCCATTTTGCAGGGCAACACTGTTTTTTTCTTTATCTAGATACGACAACAGCTGATGTTTCTTTACAATTCGACGCCATTGCTTGATAAATTTTCATAAAAATAAAACGCTGTGAACAAATAAATAAAAATGTCTGTGAGAAGTAATAATTTTTCAACGAGTGAGTGAGCTTTTTATTAGAATTAGTAGAACTAAATAAAAATGTGCTGGAGTGCAAAAAAACTGATCGAGTCAGCGCAGCGGAAAAATTGAAAGTGTGGAGGAAATAGAGATCGAGTTCAACTCAAAGTTTGGTCAAGTGTATAGGAGCTCAAAGGTGCTGAAGACGAAGTACGAGAATGCGAAGAAGGACTCAAAAAAGAGATTAGCAGCAGAAAGGCGTGAAATTTATAAAACCGGCGGTGGAACAAGAGCTTCTATACCCAGCACAACAATGACGGGAAAATACTGAGCATTTGCCAGCCTTAGCAAATTGCGGGCAATGAAGCTATTTCTGATGACGACGCATTAGAAATAATTGGTAATTCGTAATTGAACATATTCCAACAATATGTGTACTATAATTTTAACATAATTTTACTGTAGAGGAAACTTGCATTGTGGAAGTTCCAGCGGAGATGGGGAAGATTTATCCGCATCCCCCATTGAAAATTGTAGCTCTGAACTAGAACAGACACTAGGTAAATACAAATTAGCAAAATATTTATGTATGTAAATGTTTTGTGTTTAAATACATACTCTTTTCAATAGACAAACCTCAAGACATTTCGGGGTAAAAATATACCCCAGCCAATCTGCGAAAACCGGCACACACCACTTTGAAGGCTCGAAAAAGGAGCACTGCTACGGACTCCTGGGCTGATATTGCCTCAAAAAAGGCAAAAAAGTGCGAGTTGCATATGAAATGCATAGTTGAAGAGCACGAACTCTCAAAAAGAAGCTTCAAATGGAAATTGACTCAAAAAAGCAAGAGCACGAACTATGTACATGTCCAAAAAATGGAATTAGAAATAGAGATGCTGAAGTTACAAATTAGCTTAAGAAAAAGGGATTAGGAATAGGTTTTTAGAAGTTTTATTTTGATTTTTAGTTTTGGGGAATATTTTTTTAATTTTTGTGATAAAATGAATTTACCCATATAGTAATTATGAAACCAAGACTTGAATGTACCTCTTTAGTTTATTTAATATTAAGACAAAAAAGATGTTTAGCGTGCATAGTTATTATGTACATAGATCAGTGGTGCACACGGGAGTCTCCGGGACATAGTTGCCAACTTAATGCTTTAAGCACTAGATTTAGTGCTTTTTAAACGCCAAAAATGGTTTAGTGCCTAGTGCCCTTTTTAGTGCTTTTTTCTGAACTAAATTTCTGAATTTACAAAAATCTACAAATTTAAATGTCGGCCGCTGTGGTGTAGTGGTAAGCAGTGCGCGCTTCCACCCGCAACGCCTGGTTCAAAGCCTGGTCAAAGCAACATCACAAAAAAATATAGAAAAAAGGTTTTTTCTTAACAGCGGTC
>NW_016166311.1:0-9759 GCF_001687245.7 Rhagoletis zephyria | reverse complement strand
TTCAAAGCGTGAGTACATCCTAGAATTCCTTAATATGTTTGAATCATGAGCAGAACCTGGCCATCGATGCCACAATATTTGTTATTTTAAGGCTAGCGTCACATGTGGTTTGAACGTTGATGGAAAAGAATCCCTTTCTATTCCGATATATGTAGCTCCGGGTTTTCGCCACCTACAAAGGAATTGTGTACATCAGTATAATTGCGGAAATAGTTTAATAAAAGTTAATACCTGGCGAAATTATCTTTATGTGTGTGCAATCCAAAGCCGCTATCACTGTGGGAAACTTAGCAATTTTGAAGAATCCTTTATAGGTTTCAAGTTTCTCCGTATCGCTTTCTGGGAATTTAATAAAACGAGCACTCAGCAGAGCTATATGGTGCGACACCAATGTTACCACTTTAGACACCGTTGACTTCGATATTCCGAACAAATCGCCAATTGTTTGAAGCATTCCACCAGTTGCATATACCAGTAGGGTGATAAGTACACGGTTAAAAATTTCGGTTTTAATTTTAAACTTTTTGGACTACATGTATGACCAAACTAAATTCAGTTTCAAATACAAACCTTCCAAGTTTATAAAAAAGAGAGCACATATGTTGGGTTTAGAATTTAAACAATCGGTTTAAATGTTAAACCCAAACATTTTCATAATTAAGAATAAAAAAAAAACAATCTTAAATTTCATGCTCCGTCTGGTTGGGATTGAACCCGGACAGCCTTGGTAGCAGCCAATTGTATCAAGCATCTTTGCACACTCAGCTACAGCCACGCATGTAAATGTGCTTTCATATGTTGAGTTTGAATCAACACCACAATTCGCTGTGCAAACATATTCTATTTCGGTTTAGATTTTAAACCAAAGTTTCTATATTTGAAACCTAGAAACTAGAATTAAAACATTTTGGTTTGATTTTTGATCCACGAACTTTTTGGGCTAAAATTTAAACCAGAATATATTAAAAATTGCGTAAAACTATTGACTGGTTTAAAAAGTAGACTATAAAAGTTTAAAAAAGGCAGTAGTCCCAGCGCGGTTTAAAAATTAAACCCAAATTTTTGACCGTGTAGCATTTGTTCCTCTGTCAATGCGTGATTCCTAAAGTACCGAGAATTTAATATTTTGAATTATTTAAAAATATAAATGATGCTTACCAATTGGTCGGGTGCCTGATGTGCTCTCCGATAAGCTGTAAGCGGATGCTTTTGTCAGGCGAAAGCGTTCAAAAAATCTTTTTCATCAAAAATATTAAAATAATTCGGGTGAGTACATATGACTCTTTTTCTCCTAAGTATAGTAATCTAAGTATTTCACTTACTGCCGCGTCACTATAATCACTTTCGTCAGAGGAAATATCCATTTTTTAAGTAAAAATTAAATTACAAGACCTTGCGTTCAATTAATTTTTGCAACCAAAAAAACGAATCAGCAAACAGCTGATAGGTTAAACTAAGTTTAACCCTGCCAGATCGGCCGTTTAAACCCAGTTTAAACTACGTTTAAAGTTGACTGAAAAACTGCATACTGAGTTTAAACTTAGTTTAAACGACAGAGTTAAACTCGCACTGAAAAACTGGCCCTAAGTAGCGCATTTCTAGACGTGAAGCGATAGTCGATTTTTTAAAACCAATCTAATATATACACACTAAGGATGTTAATTTTTTCGATTTTTACGATCCCGGGATTTTCGGGATGTAGTTGGTTTAATCCGGATCCCGGGATCAGTCCCGGAAGTTAGATATTTATTATTTTTCAACGACTTGACATGAAAAAATTGCATCAATATGGTTTGAGAAGCTCTGCTACCATATAATAAATAATAAGTAAATGGGTTTGAAACGTACTTTTAATTTGAAGTGAAAATTATTTCATA
This sequence comes from Rhagoletis zephyria, assembly GCF_001687245.7. Classification (NCBI taxonomy): domain Eukaryota; kingdom Metazoa; phylum Arthropoda; class Insecta; order Diptera; family Tephritidae; genus Rhagoletis; species Rhagoletis zephyria. The sequence goes on along the minus strand of NW_016166311.1, from coordinate 7,882 downwards.
AGTAACAAAACAAAAGGCAGTAATTAAATTTATATGCATTTATTAGTAGATATCCGATAAAGTAATTTAAGGTATGTCGAAAAAAGCTCGATGCAAAAAAAGTTAAATAAAGAAATTTATTTTCTGGTTGAAAGAAGTTCATAATACTGGTGGCAGAAATAAAAGAAGCGCCTTAATTCGACCAGTTTTGTCTATATTCCTTTTGTTTATCCAAAATTTAAATTTTTTATAAAAGTCTACCACATATTACGCATAATTAACTGCATATAAAGGGGCATTTCTCTGACGTCATGATTTTTTTAAAACGACTTTATCGAGCCCTAACCGCCAAAATAACGTAAGCGACATTTTTTTCAAAATTCTCTTTTTCATGCAGAAATTTTCATAGAGCATCTAGATGGATTTCTGCATCAAAACGAAAATTGTGAAAAAAATGTCACTTACGTTATTTTGGCGGTTAGGGCTCGTTATAATTTCAAAGATATGGTTAATTCCAAAATTTATTTTAAAAAATTCAGTGCAATGTAAAACAAAAGTATGGGTACCAAATTAAATATTTTTTTTTTTTTGGGTTAACAAGGACGAATAGGAATTGAAAATGCCCCCTTAATCTATTTTATTTTCTTAAGCTAATAAAGTTAGTCCTTCACATATCATTTTTTTTATAAAATAAGAATTGAAAAATTTCAAGTACATACATATATTCGAGGATAAAATTATAAAAGGGTATTTTCAATACCTACCCCTCCCTTACGCACCAACAAATGTAATGTGTTTTAACTCTACAGAATCTTCTCCTTCATTTGATACCCATACTGGGTTTTTAAGCATGATTCAATAATAGCAAGGTTTTGTAATAAAACAGTCTTCTCGCTCCCACACATAAAATCGGCTCCTTTATTTGTGCAGAATGTTGCTCACTCTAAAGTTTCTAGCTATATTAGTAGTAAAACCAAAAATTCTTCATACTAAATATTCGCTGGCATCATTAGCGCACACAAGGGGTGGGTTTTGGGGTTCAAACCCCCCCTAAAGCTAATAACCTCAAATACAAACTGTATCTTAAAGCTAAGAATCCAGCTCTCAAGGAAATTATAAGAAATATTTATTATAATTTCTGTTGCTTGAAAAAGCGCTTTGCTTTTGCTGTCAATTTTCATGAGGAAATGAATATACGAGCATTTTTTCTTGAGAGCTGCAAACTGATTTATGAAATTTTGGTAGAAAATTTCTTTTCCATTTCTCGTCCGTCATTTTATATGAATTTTTCGTTTTTCTTGAGAGTTCAGTTAATTTTTTCGGTATTCGAAATATTAAAAAAATTTAGAAATCGTGAAAAATCACCATTTTTATCGAAAGCCAAAAACCAGAAATCGAAAAAAGGAACATAAAAGAGCAAAAATTCATGGAATCAATAAATTTATTTTTACTGAGTCTTTTTTAATATTTTTTATTAGGTACTTTTGAAAGTTGAGCGCATCTTGAGTTTATAGAACTTTTTATTAAAAAAAGTTGTTGTTAAGGAAAGAACACAACCGACTTCAATTCTTATATTCAAATTTAGGGGTACCGTTAATTTCTTCATGATCCAATCATCGGATCTCTAAACCAAATTACGGGCCGAACCTTGAGGTACCATCTTTCTACAAAAAAATTATTATATAAACCGGTTCACGTGGTCCAACGTTACGTATTCCGGCGAATTGATAACCTCCCCTTTTTTTAAAGTCGGTTAAAAGTGTTTGAGTTCTGTTAATCTTATATAAATAAAGTGCAGTTTATGAATTTTAAAACGCTTATTTATTTATTACATACTGTACATAAAACTTGCATAAATATATTTTAAAGAGCGTATTATCTGAAGAAAATTTTCAGTATTTTCCGGTGATATATCTTCAAAAATATAACCCCCTCCCCCCCCCCTTAAATATATTCCTGGGTGCGCCCCTGGCTGGCATCACCTTCGTTTGCGTAATTTTCTGGAACAAGCGACCGTTTAGCTATAAAATAACCAAAAGTTCCGATTGGTAGAACTTTTTACGCTGATTTCAACGATACCAAATTTATTTGGCGCAGGTAAAAAACAAAGAAGATATAAGAGGTTTATTTGCATTGTTTAATTAAATTTTTTATTATCACTTTATTCTTAAAACCCAAAAGTAGATCATGATAAAATATGTATATCGAATTAAAGATAATAGCTTTTACTTATAAATAACATACATTTCTTTACCATTAATCATGCATTTTTTTCCAAAAAGTTATTTCATGAAAAAATATCATTTATTCGTTTTTGAGTGGTTTTGGTTTAAATATATAAAAACCAATTTCAATTATGTATATCAGCTGGAAGATAAATTGATTATTTTTATGGTTACGTTACTAGTTCTTTAATCGGTTATGTGGTTCATATTAAAAAAAAATCAAAAAATTTAACTTTAACCTTCTAAAACTTCTTTATATTTTACATGCGCTAAATAATTTTGACATGGCTGAAATGAGCGTAAAAAGTTCTATTGATCTGCAATTTTCATTTTTGCATAGCTGAACGGTCGGTATTCTAGATTTGTTCCAGGAAATGACGAATAACTTAAATTAAAAATCTATATTTTTACGTATTGTTTAGTATTTCCATTAAAAAATCAATTATATAGCAAATTCACATAGAATTAATAATACACATTTTGTTTCTAATTGTATACTTTGCGCACTTTTTTAGTACTTTTCTACTACCGTTTTCGCAAAAGGCGATCACATTCTCCCCCTTTCTCCTACTTCCAAAATACAAATCTAGATAAAGGAGTGTCAGATTTGAGCTGTCACAAATTACATAACCTTGTGTTATTGAATCATGGTTTTTAAGTATATTGCACTGAAATCATTTTTTTAATTACTCATATCTTTCAAATTTCAAAGTTTTTTTTTTAAATCCCGACGTCAGAGAGAAAATTAAGATCGCAATTTTACCATATTTGACCCTGGGTTAGGCGAATATATTGATTTATTTTTTGTGTGCAAAATTGCCTGCCGCAAGGTGCTATATGTATATTGAGCTCCCCATTTATAAAAAAAATGCTAAATATTAAATAAACAAAAGAAATATGGCCAAAACTGTTCAACATAAAGCGCTTCTTTATTGCCACCAGTGTAAATTACAAATCCCGAATTTAAAATTTTCAAGACGATGTAAAAAAGCATCGCATTCCAATTTGTATTTTCAGAGAAAAAAAAATTCAGTACCGTTTTAAAAAATTCAAATGCTCATAAAAAGTCTAAATTTTAAAATTTGTCAATGAAATTTAGGGAGCGTATTTCAGGTTAGTAGAACTTCATTTGAGCGAAAAATCACCTTGTAATTCGAACGTCGGTAAATTTGTGACCCACAAAATCGCAAAATCGCAAAACCTTACCCATATACCAAATCTAGTATAGCCCTTTTCGGCTGGGTTATGCGTTACAGCTTCGCAAAGTTTACCGATACCGAAACCAAAGATGTATACACATCAAAAATCAGTTTTAAAAGCTTAGAAAAGCACTAAACCAGGGATGGGCAGATTTTTGGCTCTTAAAGACTCCAAAAGAGCCAGCAAGACCTAAATCAGTTCTCAGGGTAATAGGGGCGTACAAAATACATTAAAAGCATCACACATATTAATAATGAGAGTCCCTACCCCTGTGTAGGGAGATATGCATAAAAACTTGCCATCATTTAGTTTAAGATAATAATGGTAAAAAATATTTTAAGATCTCAATTACTTAAGACCTCTTTTCAGAGATAGTAGTCGAGAGATCTAGCTTTAATTTAAGCCAGGAAGGTTTTATCACCTATTGTTTCTTTGCTGGAGCTTCTAAAATATTGCGAAAACCACGATTTTTGATAGTTTGGCCTCTTTTTTCAAAATCTGGAGCTGATGGGAACTTATTGCTTACGGATTCGCAATCAGCACAAAAAAAAAATCGATCATTAATATTTGCCGTACCAAAATTTTTTTATATTTTTGTTGGGCTGTGTTAAACATTAAAAAATGAGTAAAGATTCAGATTTATACTCAAATTTTTCTTTATGTAGTCTATAACAACCTTCGCTTCCCTATTTAGTTATAGTTTTGCAAAATAATTCAATGAATATCACCATGCATGTGCGGTTAGGGTTCGAACGATACTATCGATATTGAGTAAGCATCGATACTGAGGGTATAAAAATTAGTACTTTAATACTCGATACCTTATTTGGTGATTTTACTCGATACTTTGCAAAGTACTCGTAGTGTGGAATACTTTTTAACACGTTGGCTGCCAGGGCATCACCGGTGATCACAACAAAAGTAATTCCTTATATGCCAATGTATCACCGGTGATCACATAAGAAAACTACTCTCAGTTGCCAAGAAAAAATATACATATTCCGCTCTGAATCAGCGGGTCATTTTCGCACCAACAATAGTAATCATGTTTACGACATGTTTGATAATGTTCTACTATAGTGATCACTGGTGAACAGTTACAGTTATTTCGATGGTGTTGCTCTTTTTTCTGGAGTGAATCACCAGTGATCACCAGTGATGATATTAAAACTGCAAGCAAGAAGGCAAAACTTGTAGCCATTTTCAAGATATACATTAACACGCATACATGTTTTGTTTTACATAATTAAATTATGATTTGTTAATATTGAATGAATTACTATGTGAATTATATGAATTACTGTCTTGCTTTCTAATACTATGTCTCCATTGAGAGATTTATCCATTAAGATTTAATAAATCCAGTTGCTAAATCACAACCGTCTCCATTACCACAACGAGGTATGTTTCCCGTTCACATTTTTAAATATTTGACGTCTGCTTATGTATGATTTTATAAATACAGTTGCAGACATTGATATACAGACAGATAAAAGGAAGGTACCAAGCGGAATTTTATTATATGAATTCTGAATATTATTGGTTTCTTATTCGTGGTAAATATGTATGTATAATATATAGTTTGGAAAGTGTAAAGATAGTAAAATATTCCGAATCATTTTCCCGAATTTAAGAAAAATTATCAAAACGGTAAAAAACATTTGCGGAAAGAAAATTTTTTGTAGAACTCTCTTATTCATAGGAGGGAACCGAAAATCCAATCGTGGGCCTTTGGCATATCATGAATACGAACTGAGTTCTAGAGCATGTTCGGTACATNAAGACTCTGCATGATATTACTATAAAACATTTCTTCTAAATTTTTAGTTTTTAAAATAATATTTTCTTAATTTATTACAACCAAAGTTATGTAAATATGTATTACTAATTTTCCTCCCAAACTAACAAAAATATAAAAATCCCTAGAAATACGAAAATTCATGTTTTTATGATAGGCTAGATTTCAATGTCCTCAACTGTATATTGAAAACACAAATGTCATTTGACTTATAGCATGTGAATTTGTGGTTGCCACATCCAACAAATTGTACTTATTGATCAATATTATTGAAGATTTGACGAATATTTAACTTAAATCTACTGCCTTTCGAGATTTAATTTTATATGGTAAATCTCAAAAGATTTAACGTCAAATCTAGTCGGAGGGCTAAATCTTCATTAAATCTCACAATGGAGACATAGTATAATGGAATCAAATAATTTTTCTTTTGAAATAAATGTGTAAGTTTCTAAACATACTTTCCATTAGGGTGACAGAAATCTAAGGGTCTTCATGTGTATCACCGGTGATGCATTGGCACCTGGGGATAGTTTATCGATATGATCACCGGTGATACACTGGTGCTTAATCTTACGCTGGGCCTCTTCTCACTCACCTCTTTTGTACGTACACTTGTTTTCCGCTTAAAGGAAACACTTAAGTTTTCAATTTTAAAATTTACAAAATTGGTTTAATCTCTGGGTATCTAATTCAGGTCTTCACAAACAAAACTAGCAATTAAAAGTTGCATATGGTTACATATGTGTATACATTTAAAATAGATTTACAATTCGAAGCAATTTATATCACAAATGATAATGTGAAAAGGGCGCGTGCGCGTTAACCGACGATAGTAGCTGAACTAAACTCCAACTAACTTGGCACGATGATGGTAGGCGGCCGTGCGCGCTCGGGAATCATTTTCGGAGTCGCCTCGACACCGCTACGGCCAAAGGATGCGCGCACGGCCGCTGGATTAGGTTTAAGCGGCGGCTTAAACAACTGGGATATAAGGAACGACTTTTGTTGTGATCACCGGTAATGCCCTGGCAGCCAACGTGTTAAAAAACACACTTTTTAAATTTTTTTCTTCCATTAGCAACCCAATTTTGTTCGCCTATATGGATTACTATCATTCAATTTTGTCCATCGCTTAAAATAAACTGAAATTTCGTGTAGTCTGTTGCATAACATAAACTAAATAAATTAAAGTTGAATGGCCTTGTTCATCAAAAATTAAGTAGGTTTAAAGAGCTTAATAAAATGACGTTTTCATACGTTTTTCAGTTTATAAACTGTAACGAAGCGTTTTATCGCCCCGCCGCTTCTTCTACAATGCTGGGGTATACTCGCCGTGTCCAGGGTTCGTTACAATAAATTTGTAGTTTCGGGGCTCTGGTAAATCGCACTTTATTAATTTAATTTTCTTAATTTCTATAAAGAACATATTACAAATAACACTTGGCAATATTTGGTGGCGTCACTTGCAGTGGCTGGGTAACGGCTTCTTGTCCCGTTAGGCGGTAGTGGCGTGGTTTCAGTTCTGGTGAGCNCGCCGCTTCTTCTACAATGCTGGGGTATACTCGCCGTGTCCAGGGTTCGTTACAATAAATTTGTAGTTTCGGGGCTCTGGTAAATCGCACTTTATTAATTTAATTTTCTTAATTTCTATAAAGAACATATAACAAATAACACTAAGCAAAATTTGGTGGCGTCACTTGCAGTGGCTGGGTAACGGCTTCTTGTCCCGTTAGGCGGTAGTGGCGTGGTTTCAGTTCTGGTGAGCAGCGCTCTGCTGACGCCGCTGAGTGGCGCGCTGCAAACGTCGGTAAGCGGTGCTCTGGCCGCGTCGGTATATAGCGCTCCTACAATGTGAGTTGCGCTCTGGTCGTGCCGGTGAGTGGCGCTTTGATCCGATGAGTANCAAACGTCGGTAAGCGGTGCTCTGGCCGCGTCGGTATATAGCGCTCCTACAATGTGAGTTGTGCTCTGGTCGTGCCGGTGAGTCGCGCTTTGATCCGATGAGTAGCGCTCTTANCGCTTGGCGTTGCGCTGTTGACGGCGACGAGTAGCGCTCTTGCGGACGCGCTTGGCGTTGCGCCGTTGACGGCGACAGGTAGCGCTCTTTCTGGCACCCTTGGCGTACGCTGTTGACGGCGACGAGTAGCGCTCTTGCGGACGCGCTTGGCGTTGCGCCGTTGACGGCGACGAGGTAGCGCTCTTTCTGGCACCCTTGGCGTACGCTGTTGACGGCGACGAGTAGCGCTCTTGCGGACGCGCTTGGCGTTGCGCCGTTGACGGCGACGGGTAGCGACTCTTTCTGGCACCCTTGGCGTACGCTGTTGAGGGCGAACGAGCGGATGTCGTTCGTACGCGGCTTCGCGGTAGACAGTGGCGAGCGGTGATCGGAACCGTTTTTAATGATCACTACTCTGATTCAGCGGTAGTTCTCACTACGAAATATGGTTTTCTACCTTTGAAAGGTGATGTCTTGTGGTGTGTGCGTACCACTCACAAGCTATCGCTCCCTTCAATTGTAGTCGTTCACTCGCGACCACAGCTCCGTGCTGACTGCCTGTTTTCTGGCTGTGCTCTATATTTTATGGGCTGCGTGCTTGATGTTGCGTGGTCGTGCAGCCACATGTTGTTGTGTGATGTTTCGTTGTCATGGTCACAAAGATGCTGTCGGGTGTTGCTA
>NW_016166310.1:12905-24689 GCF_001687245.7 Rhagoletis zephyria | reverse complement strand
CAACTTAATTCATCAGTTGATTAAACTTTGTATCGCAATCACCATATCCACATCCTTCGCTCGATTTTCAAAAATGAGGTGTCAAATTAAAAGGCTGGGTTGCAGATGTGCAATAAGGTTTTACTTTTTGAAAAGAGTTGCCATAGATATCAGTCGAAATGGTTATTAAAAGCTTTGCTTCTTAACTGTGAGAGTGTTGCACCTGTTTAAAAAATCAAATNAGAAGGTTGCCACCTCTTTAAAAATTAAATTAAAATTATTAAATAAGTTAAATGAATTATTAAAACATGGGTATCAATCGAAGGGGGGTTGAAAAATCTTTATTTCTGAACTATATTTAGCGGAGTTGCCACATGTTTAATTAATATAATTCAACTTAATTCATCAGTTGATTAAACTTTGTATCGCAATCACCATATCCACATCCTTCGCTCGATTTTCAAAAATGAGGTGTCAAATTAAAAGGCTGGGTTGCAGATGTGCAATAAGGTTTTACTTTTTGAAAAGAGTTGCCATAGATATCAGTCGAAATGGTTATTAAAAGCTTTGCTTCTTAACTGTGAGAGTGTTGCACCTGTTTAAAAAATCAAATAAAATTTTAAACAGGGAAATTACATAGGCAATTTACAAAATGTTCCCCCACAGGAGTCCAGACTAAAGGAGTTTAAAAAGGTAGTAATTTGAAAATGTTTTGAAAAGGGTTTGTAATCATTCATTTATCTTAAGATTTTAATGCTTTCAAATACTTTGAATTGAAGTAGAATATATGTAGTATTGATTTCATATACATATTTCCAACCCAAATACTTCCAGCGGTATGCAGAATGAAAATTTTTGTTTGTATGCTAGGTGCCACGCCCCTATGTCTAGTCGAGATAAAAGCTGTCCTACCTTTTAAAATGGGCTAACTGACACCAGTGAGCGAACTTTCATTGTGATCGGTTGAGTATTTAAAGCATGAAAGCGTAACAAACAAACCATCAGCATTTATATTAGTAAAGATTAACCAGTACTGACGATTAAACAAATTTTTAGAGGTGAGCATTTTTAACACAGACTCAAATACACAAACATAAAATATTACACCAGCGCAATGTACATATATGAGCTTTTGATTGGTTGTGCTTAACGAAAAACCATTATTAAGTAAAAAGTTACGCACTGGTTACGCGTTTTCTCAAGAGGATTTTTTAGAAATGTTAACTAGCAAGTTGTTCTTTAACTTAGAATGCTTCTTCTGAAGAAGTAAAGAAGTATATTTTATTCCCACTATTAAAAGTAAGTATTGCTCAACGACACTCACAAGAAAATTCACGATTTTTCTAAAATACCCTAAATTCAGTTACAGTTGTGAGTAGCATATTTTCTCGCATTTGGTAATTGGCACATTTGTTTAACACCTGTCATTTTCCTCCTCACAACCTACAAATTAACGTCTGAAAACCGCGAGCTTTAGGTCAGAACGCTCAAGAAGTTATACTTTCATAAAAAAAAGTAGATTTTACGCGAGTTGCACTAGAATTTTTGGTGATTTTCTCGATTTCAGCGACTAAATCAGTCATTTAAACCGTTACTTTTGCTATGAGTAACTATTTACTGATATTTGTACATATAAGTTGTATTAGCGAAGATATCGAAATTGCATTTGGTAGTGCAGTGGGGGCTTTCAAGAAAACTAAAATTACGAACTGAACGAGCTTTCTCGGCATGAACATGGTTAAGCGCTTAAAAATTAGTCGCACGTATGAATGATGATGCACTGTCAAAAAGTGCTAGTGACTCGGCTACCCTGGGTGTATACCGAAATCAAAGGACGATGTACAGAAGAGCCTATCTACACCCGGAACGAAGAGCTGGCGCAACTTCCGAAAGGAAAGTGGCAATTGGCGAAGTTTTTTAGCCTTGGCCCAAACCGGGCAACGTTTTTGTAATCATATAAGAAGAAGATGATAAGGAGAGGAGAAGAAAAATGCCTTATATTTTTTAATCAAAATACCATGAGGAAATAATTTATTCAATCCGCACATTGCCAATCTATTGAAATAACTATTTATTATCTACAGTAAATGAGTTATTTTCACAAATTAATTCAGCACCATCAATATATTTCACAATGCTAAGAAATAAAAGTGCACTGCCACCCATGTGCGCCCCAAAGCCATTCATATCAATTTAAGTGATTTCATGTGATTCGACGCTTTTGCGATTCATAATTGGCACATTGAACGCTCACAGCGTTGCTATTTGAGATATCGATATGATTGTCTGACAGTCAGGCAACTAACAAGCCAACCTACATACATACATACATAGTGGGTCATATGAAAAGTATACGCCGATTTTTCGGTAAATTAAAAAAAAAAAAATCTTTACTGAAAATATATTAAATAGGTCATATGATAAGTCTCCATTTGAAAAGAAGTATCTTTAGTTTAGTGCCTCCGCTCTCTCCTGACAACGGGCTGAACCATTTGCATTATTTTCCAGTGACTGACTGACCACAGCGATGTACATACATCTATGACATCAAAATTTCCTCTACGAAATCGATCAAACCACTGCTGGGTCCGACGTTCACTCATAGCATTCTCACAAATTGTTCGACATGTTTTTGCAACGTCCTTACCGTTTTCATGTATAAACATCTTAGTGCTCGGTATTTGTAAAATTAACGTTTACCCAGCAGAAAATTTTTAACAGCTTTTTGTGCAAATAAACATTTCTGCACCAGTTCTGGGCTATTTCAGGCCCATTTCGGGACCAGTTTAGAACAATTTGGGATCTAGTTTGCGATCCTTTCGAGACCTTTCCAGGACTAGTTCGATATTATTTCAGAACCTATTAAGGACCATTACGAGACTAGTTAACAAATATTTGAGGACAGATTTGGGTCTAATTCTGCATCATTTTTGATCTAATTCAGGACTATGTATTTTAGGATCATTTTGGTATCATTTTAAGACTTGTTTGGAATCACTCAATATAAGTTCACGACTTTTTCGATACTCTTGGATCTGATAAGGTCTATTTCGGGACTAGTACGGGAGGTGTTCAGCACCAATTCAAATCCATTTCAGGACTAGTTATGTATTGTATAAGACTAATTCAGGATTATTTCATGACTATTTCGGATTGAAGCTGAATGGTGAAATAGGTGGAGAAGTCTTCTGCGAAGAACTCTTCGTCAACATGAAATTTCGGCTACCGGATCACTATAGCGTTATCCAAGCTACCCGGCTACCTCTTTCGTAATATGGGTGGCTTCGGATTGGTTTCTCCAGTATAACATTAAACAGGTAATATGGTATTAAGCTCATTTGGGTTTGGGGTCACAATGAAGGCGCTGGAAACTGCATGGCCGTTGAGCTGGCAAGACAGGGAACCCTTGAAGAATTGTTCCTGGTTTGACGAAGTCTAGGTGAGTTTAATCTGCTGAGCGAAGACCTTTGAATGCAAGGCGGCTAAACCCTTCTGGCTACTCGCAGACGGGAGCTGTCCATGGAGCTCTGGGACTAAGCAGGCTACACCTCTCACTACTAGTGGAAGTTCTAACTCATCATTGCGTGATAGGTAAGCATGCAGTAAGGCTGTATATCATCGATGACCCTTACTACACCAGCTGCCTGGAGGATGGTGAGGTGGTATCACCTCAACATCTGCTGCTCTGGTGCCCTACCTTTGCGAGCCTAAGTTTTAAATACCTCCGGTTGCATTTCTTCTATACTTCTGGTGAGCTTTCGGGAATATATACAGTCGCTTCATATAATCTTTTATATTGCTCTCTTTTTATGGCTTTTATGGCTTATCTTTTACGGATTTTCTTTTTATATGGCTTTTGCTCAGCTGTCAAACACCTAGTTTAAAATGCAGAAATATTCTACCAATTTTTAAATCAATATATGTACATAACTTTAAGAGCAAGCAACGAATCCCAGAAATGTCTACACTAAAAATGTGTCCTGAAATGTCGTAAGGACTTTTCGTATGACCCAATACATGAATAAAGAAGCTCCAGAAAATAATACGAACATATATATGTGCATATGTATGTATGTATGTATGTATGTACATATGTTAACATACTCTCGTGCATAAGCAAATGTGTTAAATTCGTACACGCGCTCAAGTTTATAATAAACGTCTTTTTAGCGCTAAAAGCTATTAAATTACTTGAATGTATTTGCATTTGGTAGAAAAGCATATTTAATATGTATCAACTTACCTCCGTGCGTATTCCTTCTATATGTGCGCGGCTGGCATTGTTGTTGCTACTTGAATACTTTTTCTATTTATTTTAGTTTATTTTTTTTTCATTACTGTTTTTCAGTTAACCATTGAGTAGAAGAGATGAGCAGTTACGCCGTATTAACGTTGCAGAAGGAGCATTTTTTACACTTTGGTGTGAAAAGAGATTTCGATCAACAGCAGTCGTCAATCTACGTCAATCGATAATTTTTGTGTTGCAAAGCGTGAAGCTAAAAAATAAGTAAAGCGTGGAAGAATGATTAATCAATTAGTATTACATATGGCACTTTTAAAGTGATTATAATTTTATATTTTTTTTTTGTATGGCATAGCTAAAGGATTAACCCTTCTACTGTTTTGGGGTCATTTTGACCCAATAATAGAAATGATTAAATTTTAAGACAAAAAAACGATATTTCGATATGAATTCAGTTAATATTTTGTATATCACATGCAGACACTTTATTTGCAAGTGCTGTATGCTTCCCGGTTTAAAGTTCCAGTGAAATACTAAATAATAATTTGGGCCAAAATGACTCCGAAAACACTGTGGGTGTATGGAAAAACTAAAAATAAAATAAAAAAGCTCTTTTATTTTTTGCTAAACCATAGCTGTTTATGCCTTTAACGAATAGACAACGCCGCGGCTGATTTAAAATTACCCAACACTGTAATTAAAGAATTTTTTCAAAGAAATTGAAAAAGGGTTAAGAGAGATATGTTATGATGGCATGAAACAAGTGATTTCTTATCACTTTTTAGTTCAACATATATTTACTCAAAACTTGTGATAAAGAAATCTTTTTTTAATATTTCACACTCAACCCAATAAAAAGGATCCGAAAACGAAGTCATAGTGAAGACAGAAAAGCTAAAAACTTATAAACGTATTTTTCTAAATGTCCAATTGACAGGCCAAAGCCCAGCACGCCTACCATAACGGTATACCAGTGAAAACGGCATTTCATTATTTTGCTTCAATATTAAGGAATACATGCCCTAGTGGCATACTTCAATAGGGGCCCGGACTTTTATTACTTTTATAATAAAAGTCATTAGAAAAAAATTTATTTTTTGGATTTAAATTTAATTTTTTGAAATAAATTAATCGGTCAATCTGGACTTTTATTATTTTAATCCATTAATAACAGTCAAACTTAGCCAAATAATCTTTGAGGCCGAATAAAAGTCATTTCGTAATAATAAAGAAACCGCTTATCCAAATAAAAAATGTTGTATCAAATGAAAAAGGACTAAAATACCTTTCAAACTAAAATAACTTAACAAGGAATGCCACCTATTGCCAAATATTAAAAAAAAAATATTATATAATTGCCATAGAACTTAGCTTGTGGCCAGGTATATGAATTTTTTAAATTAAAAAAAAAACATATGAATAGCTGGTAATCTTCGGTTAGATAATTCTGTTTGAAAACTATTTCCGTCCACTTTCATTTGATACCAGATTTGCTTAATTTGGTTAAGCAGTTTGTTTTGTATTTGAAAAGGACTTTTATTTCGGCCTTAAAAAATGTTTTACCAAGTTTAACTGTTTTTACTGGACAAAAAAAAAATAAAAGTCCGGCTTTTCAGTTACTAAGCCTCATTGCATCCTGGCTGATTAACTCCGCGAGAGGGAAGACCAGTATGTTTGCAAGTATTCATAAAAAAATATATATTTATTGGACTAAAAAGTAGTGGGTAGGCACTGTGGCCAATGGTAATCAACTATTAACACCTCTGCATGGTTGTAAGTCATAACTTTTATAATAAAAGTCTTTGTCTAATTCGGATTAGATTTAAGAAAAAACTAGTTTAATTCTTCCGAGTCTTTTATAAAACAAACAATTAAGTACCTATCAATCAAATAGATTTTTCTTCTTATTTACCTATTTACTTGAACGCACTCTAAAGTGGCTAACAATTTGTTTATTTGCTTGTTGAAATGACGTATGCAACTGAAATTCAAAAACGGTAATCCTGCATAAATAACAATAATATTAACTATGCCAAACCAATGAATTCTGATTTTATCATTTCGAAAACATTTCCAGGAATCAACAAAATTGCACAAACAGCTTAAAAGAACAGCAAATGTCAATCGCTGTGGGTGCTTCTAGGAAGTGTTTGTTGGCTAAATGCGAAGGAAACTGATAACAGTGACAAGACAATTAAGATGTCATTAAGTTATACGAGTAAATACTTAGGGCCGGTTTCTCCATCTCTGGTTAACACTAACTCCCCCGTTAAACATTGTTATCGACGTTCTAACTCCATGCATATAACAGGGAGTCGATAAGGTCGGTAACGATGTTTACCGGGGGATTAGTGTTAACCGGAGATAGAGAAACCGGCCCTTAATGTACGAGCACACTGCATACATTTCATTGCTTTGAGTTGATTTAATGAGCGGGGTCAGTGTACATACAAATAACTACATCAATTGTTATTTGGCACAAGAGAATAAGTGAGCTCGTGATTGAGTGCGTATGTACAGTAGAGTAGCCCGTATTATAGGGTGCTCCTTAAATGAAAGATATAAAGCTTTAAGAAAAAGAGAACATTTTTAATTCCAAATTATACTTTGAATAAAAACCAGCTAATAGAAAGAAAACATTTGTAAAGCAAGCTTTCTAAATATTAAACCAATTGGATTATACTAAATACAAGTATCGAAATATGTCAACTTATGCACTAACTGTCGGAAAGGCTATTTTAGAGTTTTCCTTTTTATGTATGAAAGTATTATACATTTTAAATGCGAACCATATAAAAACTTAAATAAGGGATTTTCAAATATCTCAACTCCCGCGCCACAGATCGGCAAAAAGTTTTTGCGGAGTTAAGGCTCAGTTCTACATACTTGGCATTGCATGAGGGTTGTCACATACGGAATCTTTTAAATGAGCTTCACATATGTATGTAGAAGTCTGTTGGTTTTTAAGTTCTACGTAAAAATGACATTTTATGCAGTGTATTGCAAAGTATGCATAACTTAGCTATTATTCCTTTTCATGTAAGCTATATGTATACATATGTATATTATATATATATATAAACTACATCCGACCATGAATGCAGGATTTCGTTGACATCTAAAGAAACAGAATTTTTACATGAATTTACAAGAATGGCAGTTATAAACATGCAGATTTAGTACTTTAACTTGGCAATTAACAACATATCTCAAAAGGCCTTGAATTGAGTACGAAGTCACGAAGCAGTTCAAAAAATTTCGAAAGAAGGAATTTCGAAAATATTAACGGAAAGTCCACAAAATATCGAGTCACTTAGTTTAACCAATTCTTAAAATAAGAAACTAAAAATTTTGGCTTTTCTTTCTCAAAATTCCAACAGTCAAAAGTTAAATATTTAAAAAACTTCTATCAAATTGAGCCACCCTAATGCATTTTAGACGTTTGAAATTATGTAAATATTATTGAATATGGTTGAACAATAGATATTTATGTATTTCACATTAATGGAAACTTATCGATGCATTTTATTTGGTGCACAGCTGTTACTTAATTGTGTGAAGTGATTGCTAAAGAATGTTTGAAAAACAAAACATATCCATTCACGTTATTCGAAAGCATGTAAATACAAAACCTATGTATATACGAACATACATACGTACGCTCCTATCTTTTTGTAAACAATATAATAAGTGCTTGTGGGTACACATGCACCTATTAAAAACTTTTTTTTATGTAGTAGTTCATGTACTGCAAACAATAAATTCTGAAAGTCACGCTGAGGATTACAATTCAATTAAATATTTAAGCTGATTTCTTTAGAAAGTAAATATGCATCTGTGTGCTTGTGTGCTTGTGTAAATACGTATCGGGCGTTCTGTGTTAACCTGATCATGACTGCGACCAATAATTAAAATAACAAACAAAATTTGAAATAGGACTCATTTTAAAAGAAAACAGCCACTGTTTCAAGTCAATTTTAAAATTTATCTGTCCTTTAGATATACAAATTTTTGTAGAGTATGTGCACTTCGACTTAGGTCTATTGTGCCTCTCGAGCTCACTATACAATCTCGTCCGGGGCTGGCACTAATGAAATGATATTGTCGAAACATTTGAGCCCTATGTCCAGTAAGAGCGCACAGCTACAGTGAACAAATATATATATTTTATTTATCTATGTAGTTTCCACCTCTTTTACATACCAATAGCTGTTGCAGGAAAGTCATCCCAGGAAGCTTGTATCTTATTTTTCTTGTAAGCCGGCTCCAGAGGCCGAAAATGGAAATGGTCTCCGTTCCTCTGCAATAGCGGACAATTCCTTAGTAACTGGAAGGGTAGTGTAGTAACGACAAGCTCATCTGCATTATACAGACATTCAATATACATACATACGTACGAAATGTCTCAGCCATATCTTTGGAATTGGATTTAAAAGCCAGCTGGCTATCAGTGGAAATATAGATTTTCATAACGACGAATCGTATCACACTATTGCAGTTATATGAACTTTAATCAATTAACTTAAAGCGGCCTTTACATGAGGCGAAAAATTTGATTTTGATTTCAGAGCGCCAGAATTAGTGGGCCATTCTGAAAAGTATTTGTTGGGATGCAGATCTCATACATATTTATTTGAAATTCTTTAACATGCCTGTATTTGTGCAAGTGTTTGTTTAACTAAAATCAGAAATATTTACGAAACAATCGGGTGAACTGTTTAGTATAAAATTTTTTTAGATTTCATTTTTTTTTTTTTAATGGAAGTTATGCGTCATCAGATGAAGTATATACTTGTACATATTTATGTCCGTTTGTACATACATATGTGTATAGTATATTTTTTATCTGCCCGGCTCATCGCCCGCCTTGCTAATTTCACAATTTTGCAATTGTAAATATTGGTTTTTTTCTTAAACCCGAAAGATACGCAAATATTTACCAAATAGAAAACATAGGAAAAGTACTTACTAAGTAGAAAAATTATAAATAAATATTTCATAAATGACAACATGTGTGTATGTGGATATACAGCGTGGCGACGAATAACTGTTACCCAGGTTTTTTTGAGAAATAAAAGGGTCCTTCATTACTTTTGCGAAAAAAGTATTTTATTGTTAATTTTCCACAGATTTTACTTTAGTTGTTTTAATTAGTTTTTAAATTTTAACCCTTATTTACATTTGCCAGCAGTGTAAACTTTGAGAGAAAAGTTCACTTGGCACGCAAGTCTTTTTCATGTGTATTTTTTCTTAGGCATTGTATGTATAAAAAAAGACAAAAAAAAGAGAAAAACTGTATAGGGTTGTTCGAATGAATGGCCGTCCTAGTCACCAGTTCCGAGTCTATTGGATTTTTGAGTATGAGGCCTTATGCTAGACAGAAGGGGAAGTATAAGGGACTCAAAATGGAGAAAATTAGCCTATGGTTACAGAAGATATGGAATAAATTAATTGACGAAGGCCTGCGTGCTAAATTAACTTTTCTTTCAAAGTTTACACTGCTGCCAAATGTAAATAGGGATTAAAATTTAAAAACTAATTAATACAACTAAAGTAAAATCTGTGGAAAATTAACAATAAAATACCTTTTTCGCAAAATCTATAAAGGACCCTTTTATTTCTAAAAAAAACCTGGGTAACAGTTATTCGTCGCCACGCTGTACACCCACACGCACGTACATATGTATATATTTTTGTTTATCCGGTAAAGAGAAGAGTACTCTCAATATTTTTTCGTTGATAAACATAAATGAAAATGGTGAGATTAATCATATGTATTAGGGTGCCCAGTCAAGAAAAAAGTAGCAGTTTTTCCACCGAAATTATAAAATCTATTATATATATCTTAAGACTCCCGTCAAAAAATATGTTGAAAACTATTTAGATTTAAGTGAGCTGTACCAATTTGAAAATACATCTAAAAATCTCATTATTTTAATTTCGCTAATAAAATATTGAAAAATTTGTATGAAGACCTTTTAAACTTATACCCTTCTATCATTTTAATTGGTTTTTTTTTTTTGAAAAAAAAAAAATATTTTTACAAATTTATTTTATTTATAATAAAATCGAAAAGTGGATATATTTTAGAAATCGGTCCAGCTCGTAATATTTTTCCGAAATATTTTAGTTGAGGTCTTAAAATATAATAATGTGTATAAGTTCGATGGAAAAACGGTACCCATTTGTTTTTGTGAAAAGTGATACACCCTAATGTACATACATGAACTGCTTAAAAAAAAAATAAAATTATGTTAATATGCACGGTGTTGGCGCTAGTTAAAAAAAAGGAAAGTGTTTGTTTGGCAAAGCGAATTATAAAACTTCTTCAATTTTGTGCCTGTTAATAAATATTTGTATCCCTATTCAAAGTCGAAACATTCCAAAAATTAGTAAAAAAAAATCGCCTGAAAAATAGTTTTTCTACTACGAGTAAATAAGGGCCGCTTCACAAGTAGGATTTGAAACTTATTTGCTTGTTACACACAAATATTGTTCTGAAAAAATGTGTTTGAAGCGCAGATAAATTGTAAAACCTCTTTGAGAAACGGCCCTAAATCACCAAAAAAGGAGAAAAACATGTAAAATTTAAGACTTTGTTTAAACTTTTTTCCATATATTCTGCAAAGATTCGAAATATTTAATTAGATTTAAGAAAATTAGAAATGAAATTTCCACGTAAATGCCAACAGCTCAGCCATTTCTTTTCTATTGCCACTAATGCCTTGCAAGCTATCGATGAAAAACTAATCTACCCAATTTAACTCCTACCATGTCTTTATTCGGAAACATATGGGCAGAGTATAGTGTCTTTTTTTAAAAAATAAAGAACAAATATTTGGTACCATCTTGTTAGCGATCCTTTCTAAATATGAAGCTCACATCCTCTAGCGGGAGCTGGTTTATGCAATTCTACGGTTCTGTTTTGAAATTAATTTACCTCAGAGAGAAATGAATGAAACCTAAATATACGGCCCACAGTGGCCAGAGATAGGCGAAAATTCGTAATTTCGGATTACTGGAGATATTAAAATTTCTGATTTTAGATTCTCTATGTGTCAATCGAAAATTTTACTAGCAATATTCAAAAACACAGGAGTGCAAAAAGCATAAACTGGGGCTTCTGGGTATGCAGTTGCAGTTGCAAAGCAAAAATGCATCCCGACTCGTGCGTTCACATGCAGCTTCAGTAGAGCTATTCCGACATAGCCGATTTCACGGTACAGCGAGGTTCTGCGTCGTATGTTCACCAGATGTGTGGCTAGAAGCGGTCGCCTCTCTTAGGTCGCGGCCACGCAATGAGTGACGCCATACAAAAATGCCGCTCAGCCGCTCAGAAATGCCGCTCAGAGCGGGGCCACTTCAATAGTATTTCATATGTTTTAATTAAGCCGCTCAGCCGCTCGCCGCTTTGCCGCTCATTGCGTGGCCTCGGACTTAAAACAAGCAGTTCTACTAAAGTAGGGCTGCCATAATAAACCAGGGCACTTATCATCCAAATCAAACACGAAGATACAAGTGAATATGGTGCCAATATATTCCCTATAAGTAGTGTTTTTTTT
>NW_016166310.1:0-6322 GCF_001687245.7 Rhagoletis zephyria | reverse complement strand
TAAATGTGTCTTAACATCTCTAAAAAAAAATTCTGTTTTAACTTTGTCCCGCTTTCTCATGTGGGCAACTTGCTGTCTTAACATATCACTTTCGAAATGGCATCAAGCCATTCAGATCGATCTGTACCCAACGTAGATGGCGTGGTAAAATGGAAACTGACTAAACTACCAAATGACAGCTGATATTAAGACAGCGATGGTAAGAAATTCGGCAAGACAGATATGGTTTAACAGTGGAAATTTGCGGTCTCCACTTGACATTTCTGTCTGAACATAGCTGTTTTAACAGAATCTGTAGTAGGTGGAGGCGTGGGGTAAGCAATGTAGTTTTATGGCACAATCCGTAGGGCTGCCATAAGTTCAAGTTCATTAGCAAAATTCCGCATATCCTACTAAGCGCTTCATGATCATTTTCGCCATTTTGTATATGCACAACCTGAAGATAATTTAGGTAGGATATCATAAGTGAACCCATTCTAAAAGACTTAACCAACAAGAACTGAAAAAAGTGCTTTCCTGCATGCTTCCTTGAAAGGTGTTTCCTATTTACAATTTATGCAAAGGTACTTAAGTGCATATATGTATGTTTATATTACTTAGCATTACAAATAAGATGCGATACGCATTTTAAGTCTAAGTAAAACTATTTGATATGAACCTTAAATAAATTATGATTTAAGGAATACTTCCAAAGAACTGCTTCAAAACGCGTCCTATAAAAGCCCTTCTGAAAGCTCGTTTTTGAGTAGCGAAAGCAGAAGCCCCTCTATTTGTGCCGCTCCATACAAACAATTCAGGAGAAGTGAATAACTTTTAGAAAGGCCTCTTGGATTAGATTTTGGCTGCTGAAATTATCTACTGGGTAGTACTTATGTATGACCCCTCAGCCGTGTACCTGATGAGGAACTTGCTTCATAGCAAAACCTGCTAAAAATTAGAGTGTATTAACCTTCATTAAAAAACGAGGACAATTTAAGTGTGGACCAGGAATCCAGGAGAATTTGTCTAAATCAGGACAAATACTGGAAAATCAGAACGTCTGGCAGCCCTATACTAAAGGCTGTGCACTAGAATTGGGAATCCGCTACGTAAAAACAAATTTCAATGGAAGGATTCAAAAAAACGGGTATGACGTCCCCTTTAATGAAGAACACAAGGATTTGAGGGAATTCAGCTACAATTTCCGCGCTTTTAAGAGTCAGCAGCCTCTGCCCGGCTGGTGCATGTCGTCGAAAAAGCGAAGCCTAGGGCTGACGCGGTGATTCACGAAATGTAACGGACGGCAAACAAAATCGTCTAGCATAGCGACGTGTACGATGAGTGTCCGGCATGCGGAGAGACACCTCACGACTCGAAACATCTCTTCATATGCCCGGATAACCCCACACGACTAACGCTCTATCCCTGTGGACAGACCCTATAGAGGCTGCACGCTTCTTGGGTCTTCCGTTAGTTGAGCTTGACGACAACGATACTAACCGATCTGGGCGGGGTTGTTGTAGCCGCTACAACAACAACAACCACAACAACGTCTACGATACCCTCTCACTGCAAAAGACGATTTCCAGGAATGATAGAATACATCGTGGACGATTTCAACAGCAGCATGGACAAGGAATGGGAGAAAATTCCACATATCGATTCAGACTTTAGGTATATACATACATACATATGCACATTATTAAAATTTGGTATGTGTCTATATGACAGCAATGTCTAGACTCTAGATCATCGACTCTTTCACCAAGCGTATATGTACATACATACAAACATATCGTCGTTTAAAGTGCAAAACCGCGTATCAGCAAAATGCAAAACCGCGTATGTGAAGTTGTAGAAATTATCTTCTAGAGCGTAGAAACACTCATATTTCCAAATGGTTCTCTTTTTTATAAAGCAGTCGCATTTCTGGCTAGTATATTTCACGCCGAATGGGTAAGGATTGAGCCAAGAGCTTGTGTGAGCAAATCCAATTTTTGGCAGCCAATGTCAGTTACTCGGTTTTGCAGAATGACGATAGGCGGTTTTGTACTTTAAACGACGATATGTATGTACTTATATCTGCATGTGTACATTAGGCTGTGCCTTGTTTTGCAACTTTGTCCTACAAAGCAAGACTCCCACTAGAAAAGTCTTAAAACGAAATGAGAACAAAAGGTTTGAGATCGTTTCTGTAAAGTACAACAAGCGAACAAAACTCTCGGAAACATTCTCAAGAAGAACAGAATGACAACGGAACTTTCGGGAACTTTTCCAATGAGAACAAAGTGAGAACGAAAGTATCGAGAACGTTTTCAGGAAGGATCAAATAAGAACACAAGACTGGGGAAGGTTTTGCTACAGAACAAAACGAGAATAAAAGTTATTAGAACCTAAGGTTAAGAATTATACGGGCATCTGCATGTTGGGATGAAAAATCGTTTCAGTAAGAACCATGAATGTTAATTCTTAGCCAGAGGAAAACTGGATCATTTCGAATTCTACATCGTTTTCCATTAGCGTGAACTGTCCATTTATCGAAGAGTTGACCATCTTCTCTGCACGGCTCATGTCTTATGTTCTTCATTTACTTAATTTGCATAATTAAAGAACTGAAAGATTCTTTTTGGACTAATTTAATTGTTTAAGTAATTCAAACAGAAGAAAGTTCCTGAGACTTAAGTTCCCAATTTTTTTTTTTGAGAGAAAGTCCTTTAGACTTTCGTTCTCGTGTTGTCCTTTTTCAGGACGTTCCAGAGACTTTTGTTCCCATTTTGTTCTCTTGCAAATGTTCCCGAAAGTCTTGTTCCCGCTTTGTTCTCTTTGGGAACGTTCTACAAGGTTTTGTTATATAAATCCCGTTGAGAATGTTCTCGAATTTTTTTTTTTTTTTCATTTCGATTTAGGTTCCTACGAATTCTTGGAAATTTGGATATTTAATTTCGATCATACATGTTCTCGGTTCCTGATAAGTAATACATACACTGTACGGAAATGTTTATGTTCGAAATATAACAGCTAATCGGCCTAATACGTAAACATTATTTGGGCTCTAGATTTTTAGATAGCCGCATCGGAGCAATTTTGACCACTTTGTGAAAAATTTCATTGAAATCCTTAACTTTAAGGCCTTTGAGGCATATGCCTTTCCGTTAAGCGATTTTAAAATTGTTTCACCAGGGCACGTTTTTACGTCTAGTGTACATACATACATACATACATAACTACTGCCAATATATAAAAATTGCTTCACTTTGGAATTTTAGCAATTATTGCGACACACTTCTTAAGATTGCAAACATTTCAAATAAACTATTGATTACAGTAGCAAGTAAAATATTTCACTTCATATAAGCAGTAGAAATTACTGTAGCTTGAGAAGAGTTGTAAAAGAAAGAAATTAAAAATGCACAAAGTTTTATTAGCCTTGGGCATCATATTAAATCTTGGCTAAGATAATTGTTCAACTAAGAGTAGTTACGGAACACAGCTACAGATTGCCGGAATATCTCCTCCATGATAAAGCTAAAAATCAATCCAACAAAAGCACTACTTAAGGCCGTTTTCTCAAGTAACCTGTAGGCTCACTTTATATTGAAAGGTTGCATTAAAATGTATGATTGTGTCTAAAGTAAAGCATTTTATTATCGGTTTTAAATTAGATTGAAACCAATAGAAATGCTTAACTTTAGACATAGCATTATTTTTAATCCAACCTTTAAATATAAAGTGAGCTTTAAAGTTAAAGGTTACTTCAGAAAACGGCCCTTAAAGCATTTAATATGAATTTAAAAAAAAACTAAATGTTTAAATTCGGAATTTCAAATGTTTCCAACAAAAAATTATGCACATACATATATATGTATCCTCCTAACGGCCAGCACCATCAAAGAGAATTGCGACTTTTAACGTTTTGTACAACAAGCGTAAACAGTTAGAAAAACTCAGTGAGCGGAAAAATTTCACCACAGGCCAAGCAAAAAACAACGGTAAACAGAGTAAAGCAATATGATGATTTTTTGGGGGAGGCGTGTATATGTGTATGTGCGTTTGCAACAATTGAAATTTAAGCGAGAAAATTAACAAACAATTGCTACCCACAAAATGTGGCAATAAAGTAGCGAAAAAGTGTATAGCAATAAAAAATGGCTAAAGAGCCAAAGTATGGCGTTTTTTTGTAAAAATATTTAGAAGCGTTAGCCGAAAATGTGCTTAGAAACTGAATCGTTTTCGGTAATCAGTTTAAGTTAAAAATATAATGTTAACAAGGAACTCTACATTTACCATGAGCGCCAGTTACTGTTGGAGAGGGTTTCAACCTTAGCACGTCGTTTAAGTTATGAGGTACAACCCGATAACTCATCAAAATTCGATAACCTGACTAATTTCGATAGCTGTGCGTTTCGAGGGCTCGATAAATTTCGTTAACTCAAAAATTTATATATAACTCGATAACTCGATAAACTTTAGATACTTCTAAAAATCTCGATAAACTGGTTAATTTTGATATCTAAAATTTTTTCGTAAGCTATCGACAAATTTCGATAGCACGTTACACTATGGTCACACGATAAAATTCGATGAGCAGACAGACAGAGAACTGGACCAACTCATACATATGTATATCTTTGAAATTTTGATAACTCGATATATTGTGAAATTTTCCAAAACTTCGATTCTATAAATCAATAAATTTCTGAAAATAAATAAATTTCGATAACTCGATAAGTGTTCTTTCAATTCATTAAGATAACTCGATAAATTTCGATAGCTCGATAAATAATGATAATTCAATAAATATCGCTAACTTCTTAAATATCGGCAATTCCATAAATTTTTATAGCTCGATTACTATCCGTAAATTTTTGGGACAAACTTTCTGTCTATAAATTCCACAAAAATAATGTAATTTGAATAATTCGATATGTTGCGATAACTCAATAATCATGGATAACTCGATAATTTTCAATAACCATAGACTTCAGACCAAGGCTGAGAGCACCACTTGCTTAAGCCGGAGTTATTGCACTACACAACAGGAAATCAAAGTAGCCTCTATCCAGAATGCAAATGCGTATGTGCATAGGTATGTAGGCATAGCAGTTATTGAGATTGTTGTGTGCGGTCTAACGCTTCACCAGTGCTGCCGGAAGTACTATATACTATAGGAGCTTTTTACTACTATTTTGTTATTCAGACTTCCGTAGTCTCCAAGGACCGATTATACTACTATTTTGCGAGATAGTTTACTTTTTAATAAACTTTATAAAGTAACCCAAATGATGTCGCAATGAACTCTGCTAAAGCATATTGATCGGAATGATTTCCGATGACACTTTTCCTTTCAAGCATGAATCAAAACTTACGACTGCAGTGATGAATTTATATTGGGTTTAAAACTCTTTTGCACTCTTGGGGGAAAAGCTGGCTTGTTGGCCGAAACACATAACGTGTGCATGAAAGAGCATTTAGAGTAGAGCTCCACAACTAGCTTTCCTGGCAGTGTGGCTTTTGGCGATGAAGCTGTAATATAAAACTTGTAGCAGAATAGAGCGCAAAGCTTGTTCTGGAGTTGTACATACATATGTATACCGTACTTGCGGAGGTGGGATCGAAGCACACAATGGGGCCTGCAGTTTCATGTTCTTCAAGACAGGAAGGGCAAATAGGGTTGCCAAGTATTCGAACCCAATAATTTACACCTCACTCTTCAAGACACCTTCTTCTTTTAAACCATTAAGTGGCCTTAAGTTAAGTTAAAAAGAGCCTTAAAACATTTGGGTCCTACTCCCCAAAAATACGTTTTTTACTACTCTGGAAAAATAGAAAACGGCCAAGTGTGTATGTAGCAAAGTAGTTGCTTGGCGGGATGTTACCAAATTTTGGCATACTCCATAAAGATACATATGTGTACATATCTACAACACATATATGTATGTATGTGTATTAGGGTATTTCACTCTCCATACAACAAAAATTATACCTACTGTTTTTCCATCGGAATTTAAAAAAAAAAAATATTTCGGAAAAACATTAATAGGCAGTTTCACGTAAGCAATTTAAATGCAAAATGATTTTTTTTTTTATTTGAATTTAATATGGAAACTGACAGAAAATGCATATGTATATCCAAATATCGAGTCTTTTAAATAAAATTAGTTTGTAATAATATTTAAAAAAAAAAATTAATTTAGCTGATAGAAGTGTTTACGCTAAACAAATTTTTTAACGGAATTAAAATACATAAAGAAATTTTTGAATTTATTTTCAAATTGGTGCAGCTTCTGCAAGCCTTAATATTTTTCCGAAATATTTTAGGGGAAATCGTAAATAATTATAATTT
>NW_016166309.1:15875-24692 GCF_001687245.7 Rhagoletis zephyria | reverse complement strand
TTGTTTGCTCACATTTAGTATAAACATACATATGTACATACATACATAATGTGACCAACCGTATTTCTTTCGGAAGTATTGTACTTCTTTTTTCACTGTTGTACTTCGTACTTCGAAGTACAGTCAAATGTACTTCTTTGCGATATTTTGTACTTCAGAAGGGAGATTCTGTAACTAGTCAGCGACAATTTCCGGATCGTTAGGATATAAATGTGTTTGCGTCAAAAAGTACGATAGCGATTCGAAAATTGTCGCTAACTGGTTACAGAATCTCCTCCCAGGCCCGTCACATGGCCTGGACGATAAATTCGTGCAAACCATTAAAGTCGCCGATGGCATCATACCTGCGAAGCTTTGCAGCTCTGAAGGTGTCGTGCAATTGGTTTGATCCTATTTATGCGAACTGCGTGAGGACCGGGTACATCCCCAAGGTACGGAAGATTGTCAGCTTTGCCNACCGGGTACATCCACAAGGTATGGAAGATAGTCAGTTTTGCGTTCATCCCAAAGGCCGGAAAAGGGCTCTCATGTTTAAAAACGCTAGAGAGACTGATAGACCTGTTAATAAGAAATGCGATTCCTGGTGACTGTCTTTCAAGAGCTCAATATGCTTATTGCAAGAAAAGGTCGGTGAATACCGCCCTGCACACATTGCTAAAGTTCTCAGAGGAAGCCTTCACGCATGAAAATTATGCAATAAGGGCCTTCGATATAAAAGGAGCCTTTAACAATGTCACTCCAAAAGCAATAGTCAAGTATATTCATAAGCTAGGGGTTGAAACCAACCTAATAAGCTTACTTCGTGACAGAACAGTCGCGGCGGGGTGGGAGAGCGTATGCATTCAGTGCAGAGCCAATAGAACCACTCCACAAGGTGGTGGTCCCTCTCCCCTGCTCTTGATTGCGGTTATAAACGACCTTATAGGGGAATTGGAAAAAGTGGGCTGTCGGGTGATCGCCTGTGTAGATGATGTGGAACTTTTGGTTAAGGGACGATTTCTATACACCCTTTTTGATCTGGCTCAAGGTTACCTGAACCAGGTAACTAGGAGGGCGATCAACGGCGGCTGTCGTAGAAGCCTAACATTGAGGAAAGGGTAGGAAAGACATCGGTTGCCTTGTACAGCTGTAGGGGAGCTATCGGTAAAAGGTGGGGTCTCTCGCCCAAATTAGTTCATTAGCTCTAGGAAGCTAGATTTATGCCAATATTGTTACACTTGTAAAACAGGAATTCGTGGAGCATTAGGAACCACACCTACACTGGAGCTTAACATACATATATTGAACACGGTACTTGCGGATATTGCAGACAGAACTGTCGTAGCACGAATCGCTATTAGGTTCAGGAAAACCGGGTCCTTTTGTGAAATGAAAAAATGAAAAGAAGACGTTTCGCTGCTGCGGCAAATGTTTTTATAGGGCACTTTAAAACACGTTATCTCTCAAGGGCTAGTGATGGGGAATCTCATAGGACATTGCGCGATTGGTAATCAGGCAGTGAGACTAGGAATTTCGACAGATCCTTTTGTATCAGCCTTCAAGAGGAATATGAAGTGGAATCATCTCCACACTTTCTTTTAGAGTGTCCAACCTTCGCGAGGCTAAGATGGAAGCATTTTGACTCGCACTTCCTGAGCTCTCAGCGATCGAAATTTGCCGCATTCGATATTTCGTCGTCGGCTCGCGGCGTTAACTTAGCCCAACGTAACCTGTACTTATTTGAGCTATAAAATAGTTGATCACATTATACATACATATAGCAGCAGTTTATTTCATTTAAAGAAATGGCGTGTCGTCCATTTCCGCTGTGACGTATATAAATAGTGCATATATTTAGGCGCAATATTTAACTTCTTCTAGTGGAGCGACATCTAGAGTCTTCTAATTGTATCTCCTTGATATGATGCCTACAACGCGGTTGATATCATCTAGACTAGGTTGATATCTAGAATTTTCCATAAATTGCTTTGCTACATTTATAGTAGGTGCATTCTTTTGCAAGCGAGCTACAAAAGAACACTCGCTTAAATGACGAAATACACGCAAAGCAACAACACAAACTCGGCTATTTATCCGAGCTCAGCCAGGTCGGTTAAAAAATACGCGACCTGAAGGCTAGCGTTGGTAAGTGAAAAAACTGCTCTATTGTGAATTGTTAATGGGAAAGTGGAGAGGGAAATTTTTGCTTCCTGACTTATACATATTTTAAAAGAGTAATATATTACGCAAATACCTCGCATAATTACTCATTTAAATTGGTTTTTGTATCTTAATCAAATTAAACTAATCACATTTTCTTGCCAGCTACCAACAGGGTTGCTTAAGTAGCTAAAAGGAAATTTTACCCGAGTTGAGCGTTCTTTTGTCGCTCGCTTACAAAAAAATGCAGCTAGTATCAATGGTGGT
Source organism: Rhagoletis zephyria (assembly GCF_001687245.7). Classification (NCBI taxonomy): domain Eukaryota; kingdom Metazoa; phylum Arthropoda; class Insecta; order Diptera; family Tephritidae; genus Rhagoletis; species Rhagoletis zephyria. The sequence goes on along the minus strand of NW_016166309.1, from coordinate 22,286 downwards.
ATGGGCATACAACATGAAAAGCGGTCTGGACATACAACATGGCAAGTTGATAAAAGCGTTGTAAATAAAAATAAGAAGAAAATAACTTAATTATAGTTGACATGTTTTAGATAATATTTGATATGCCCAAGAAATTAGTACAACAAAAAGATCAATCGTTTTGTGGGCATATCGCCGGGTCATTACGTACCAGTTGCGATAATATGATGGAGCTTAAATTATTTAAAAAGAAGGCTTAAATTTTTGTCGAGTGTTGTTAGTTATCTCGAAAATAACTTTCAGTTTAATAACAATAAATATCAATATTCGAATGGCTTTTGCCTATAACTTACAACTCCTTTTTCTCAATTTTACTGACTTTGTAAAAAAGTTTTGCATACAAGACATAGAGTTAGATACTCCTTTTAGCGAATTCTTAGTCTTTCACAGTTTTTGCGTAGTTGAAAAATTATTTAAGCCATGAGGAAATATAGATGAACTCCTTAAAAAGTGGTACTTTTTCACAGTATTAGAGGATCTTAAGAATAAAGTTTGTTTCCTGGCTTCTATTTAAAATTTTTGAAAGTGAACTTCAAATTAAAAGTAATATAAAAATGAAATGTATAGAATTCTTTGGCTATGTAAACACTGAAAATGGGAATGATCTCATTATTGCTATTCAAAAAGTCACAAATATAAAATCATTTATTGACTCCTGTGTATAATGATGTTAAAATGAATAACACTTTTACCTTTTATGAACTATACTTTATTTATATACCAAAATATTGTTAAAAACAAGAACTCAGCCGTTTGAAATTATTTTCTGTTACTTACATTCATAATTTTGCTTTGAATAAAAATGTACTGAAAAGTATTGATTTTTGTAGCATGAAAAAGTGTAATGTACTGATTTCGCGCATAAAAAATCTGGCAACCCTAGCCCGGGTATAAAAATACTTGACATCCGCATTCGCATCCGCATCCGCGGATGTTAGCGTTTAAACATCCGCATCCGCGGATGTCTAAAATTCCACATTCGCAACATCCTTGTTTCGTAGGGATCTATTGGTTGCATTATAAATATTTGCCTTTATTAAACATACAAAAGATAATTATGTGAGAGTTCACTCCGCTCAGTTGCTTCCATTATAACCCGGTCCTAACGATGCTAGAAGGGCCAACTCATACAAGGTGTTGATACCGGATTTTCAATTGAAATTAACAATTAATCAAAAAATTATAAATCAGTGAAATTAAATGCAATTAATGTATAATTTCTAACCTAACCTACATATGTAAGTAACTCAATCGCCAAGCCCACTTTCAGACACGTCAAGTCTTGCTTTCAAGTCTGCTCGTTCGTGGGCGAAGGAGGTGGGTAGAGAGGAAAAGAGTACAGATACCTCCGTACCGTCAATTCGTTTCAAGTTTTCTTGTCTCTTTTGATCTTTTCGTTGCTTCCCATTTAAGAACCAAGGACTTGAATTCAAGTAAAGTTGACGCGTGTGGAAGCAAATAGAAAACAATAGAAAAGAAAGAGAATGCGAAAAACATTGCTTTCAAGACTTGACGTGTCTGAAAGAGAACCAAATGCTTTGCCGAACCGTAACCATATGATTACACATCCCATTTCGTGAGTAAGTACCTGGTACTCACACATTTTCTAAGAAGTTTCACTTCTATCACGTGTACGGTACGCGTATTTTTATAAAAAGGTACTTTTGCCATGGCAACTGAAACTTGTGATATCTTTTTAGATAATTTAAATTTGAAATGTTCTTAGGTTAATTAACCAATTCTTTGATTAATATATATACACAATACTTCTAGAGTAAAATATGTGCATCAATACATTTGGTTTGGTACCAGCACCTCTTTCAGCAAAAAGCAAAATTTTGGAAGGTGCCCCAAACCCTGTCTTGGACAATTTTTTTTTTTTTACCACTCTAATGTACGTACATACATAAAATGATAGCCGTTTTCGTTGTATATTATAGCCTACTAGACAACACGCTCGTGGCGCTGGAGTAGAGTTACTTATAAAAGTCGTATGTATTTATTAACCGATTTCGTTCAAATTCGCAAAGTGTACAGGTAGCTCACTGAAAAATTCGTTTCCTAAAAATGAGTCCGCTATATTTTATAAAATCTGATTGAAATTCATAATGCTTATTCATTCATGACAAACAGCGGTTTTGCAGAAAAGGGACCTAATGGATTGCGCTGCAGCCGAAATATATAGAAACCCACACGGGGTTTGGTCTGCTTTGGCCTTATATTCATCTTAGACGAATTTACTTTTCATATGGCTAAATAGAGGATCCATTTAAGTGTGCATGTAAAGACCGCAACACTGTGTAAGCGCACCTTCTTGGCCCTCCTTTAACTGAAAATTAGTTTATCATAGAAGAATATTACGCACGCTTGGCAGAGATCTCTCAGGTGGAAATAAGACCATCGAAAGGGATTAGTATTCCATATGGTATCACAGCGCTACTATTCTTGGCCTATGTGTGAGGAGGATTCTGTTCTTTATTCGTTTCAATTTAAACTAAAAATGTTTACTTTACAGACCGCTTTTGCTCTTAAACGCAATTTTTGTATTGGCCAACGCAAAAGATCTTATTAGGCGCTGCGAAGCAGTCTTCTTCTTTATATATAAAAATGAATTCCTGTTCGTGTTTTATCGCATCGCTCAAGAACGGCTCAACGGATTTGTTTCGCTTTTATTTCATTTTGTGTCTTTCTGTCTGTAGAAGGTTTATAAAGAGAAAATTGGAAAAAAAGTGTAGCCAGATATTTGCAATATCAGAAAAAAGTAATAATTATAAATAAACCGCAATAATGTCATTTCACTGAGAACTCATAAACAAAGTTTATTCGGAAAAAAATTTGGATGTGGTTGCCACCATTCGAAAAAAATGTTATATATAAAAATGGTTTACTTTCATGTGTTATTGCATCACTCAAGAACGGCTCAACGGATTTGCTTCGTGCTTTTTGTCTTCGCCCTTTCGTTTTTGCCTTTATAAGTTTTGAAAAAAGGTTTTGAACGAACCATTATATCACATTCCTAGGCAAGTTTTGAAAGAATATTTACGATACTAAATTTTAGTAAAACAAAATGTTGAAATCAGCTTCATATAGAAACAGTGTCATCGTTAATTAAGAAAGAGATGTTCTTAAATATCATAACTTTACGACACTCACATATTGACTAGATTTGACTATTTATTTTATTATATTTTAATTTGAATTATTTGTATATAAAAATATAGTTTATTCCTTAGCAAACACTAAACGAAAATAAGTTTAATCTTTGAACAACATTAAAAAAAATCGACAAACCTTCGTAAAAATTTCGAATTCAATTTTATGTCTTAATATTTTGCAGTTTTATAGCTCATTCAATTTTAGTCTAACAAAGTGCAAATTTAAAGTAGCTGTGATTTACAGTTGATGTATGGCATTTTTTTGACGATGTCGGTAATTTTCTTCCATATTATCTAAGTATGTTCGACGATTTTTTTAATGAAGAAAATGAGCAACGCCTTCATCAAAAAAAAAAATAAATTAAAAATCAACGATAAATCGCAGCTATATATTTTAAACTTGCGCTTTGTTTGAATTATCGGGCTACAAAACTGCATACCCAAAATATGTATTTATAGGAAATCTAATTAAAAAGCTTTACGAAAGTTTGCTGATTTGGTTAATGTTGCGCAAAGATTAAACCTTGGACTTATACGGGTTTTGTTAAAATGTAAACTGCATTTTTATAAACAAATAATTAAAATTATATAATTTTAATATAAATGGCCAATCTAGTTAACATGTATAAAGTTTTGATAAGCACTTGAAATGTCAAGTTTTAGTACTGAATTCAAAGAAGATGTCTCTTTTATCCATTCATAATAACTTAAAAAAAATCGTTTGTTAAGGAGTGTATCTTAAAATGTCTGCATGTATTTTAAACTTGCGCTTTGTTTGAATTATCGGGCTACAAAACTGCATACCCAAAATATGTATTTATAGGAAATCTAATTAAAAAGCTTTACGAAAGTTTGCTGATTTGGTTTATGTTGCGCAAAGATTAAACCTTGGATTTATACGGGTTTTGTTAAAGTGTAAACTGCATTTTTATAAACAAATAATTAAAATTATATAATTTTAATATAAATGGCCAATCTAGTTAACATGTATAAAGTTTTGATAAGCACTTGAAATGTCAAGTTTTAGTACTGAATTCAAAGAAGATGTCTCTTTTATCCATTCATAATAACTTAAAAAAAATCGTTTGTTAAGAAGTGTATCTTAAAATGTCTGCCTTGACATTTATGTTAAAAGTGTAAAATATGTAAATGTACCTACATAAACTTTCCCGTGAATACCATCAAAGAATTGGTCTTGAAGGGAATCTATGTATGCATTAGGGATGATAAAAATTCAATATCTGAAAGCATTTAAACGTACCATGAAATAAAACTATTTAAAATTTACGATAAACTGATTGTAAAACTCATATATCGCTAGCTTAGAGTGAAAAGTTGCTAACTTCAATTTTAATGAAAAATCATATTTTGATATAAATTAAAATTGCATCGTTTCGAAAAGGGTAAAGGTCCTTGTTTTATGTTTTCTCGTTTATATTCAATGAAAGGAAAATTTGCTAAGGTTAAAAAATGCTCCGAAAATTCGATAAGGCCAAAATAGTTCGAAATCTTTTAATAAAGATCGAATCCCTCTGATTCGTATGGAGTTTTGCTTTGCTTTAAACAGGCAAAATGTTCTATTCAAAGTTTTGCGAAATACTTGAAGAAAATGGTCATAAGAAGTTTTTTCCTCTCCTGTATAATTTTTAAATTGAGACTGAGCAACTTTGCACTCTACGCTCGCGATATTTATTAAATCAGACAAATTTTAAATTAAAGCATTTTCTTAATTGTATTTAAAAAACCATGTGATAGAGGAACGTGTACATCACAAATAACAATGTAAATACCAGGTAGTTTTGAAAGTAACGATAAACAAAAAATAAACATAACACAAAAATATACAAAAACAATTTCTCTAAACGTGTTTGTTCTACTCTATAAAGAAATGGCGAATGGAGAATTTGTTGCCTTTTTTTTTTGAGGGCGTACGAGTCAAACGGATTTCAGAATCGGATTCAGCGGTCTGGTGGGTCTGGTTAAAAACACACATCCCTTTTCTGTCAGTGTTGTTATTATTGCACTTAAAATGTTTTCGTAAGAGCAGCAGAACATTCAAAGCCGAGTCTTCTAAGCTTGACCTGCAGTTTTTACATACAAAACCTACTGATCAAAAACATATTTCGACCTCAACACTTTTAGGCTGAACTGTCAAAAGGTAGACATAATCCATTTGAAGATAATGACCCCTAGCTCCTCCATTACAAAATATATGAACTTCTTTTACCAGCACGTCGGATAAATTATAAGTTTTTCGATTTGAGGAAGTTTTGAGTAGATTGATCTAAAAAATTATCTAACTTTTCCTTAAAACTCTCTACGACGCTATGATTAAATTTGTTGAAATCTTCTTCACAAAATGCTCAGACTGCTATTTAAAAGTACAGTTTCAAGCTTTTTTTTTAATTGCAGTCAAAACGGCATTTTACAAAAATCATACTTCAAAATCCATAAACAAATTCTTACTAACAATTCGATATTTAGAATTTTTCGGGATCCCGTGATTAATGCAAGCAAATCCCGGGATTTTCGGGACGTCAAAAACACCGTGATCCCGGGATTCCGGGATCCCGGGATCGGCATCCCTAGTATGCATGCATGCATATGAGCGAATTAAAAAGTCGATACAATTTACAGTCGAAAAGTACAGTTTTTGTATAGATTATAGATTATTTCCCAACACTGTGGGGAACTAAGCAAAATGGCCTAGTGTATTTCGCAAATATTCAACGACATAATCCACCAACCGATAATTTTATATATTCATTAAAAGATAATTTTTCATCAGTCTGAAATAAAACAAGTAAAAAAGTCTAAGTTCGGGCGGAGCCGAACATTAAATACCCGGCGCAAGTATTAAATATATGTTTTTCACCTTTCCGAAAGCTACCGCTACATGGTATACCGAGGTGTATCCATTTTGAGTAAATTGGCGTCCTTAAATTTCGAAATATTGAAGTTTCAAGCATATCTGAAATTTACTGTTATATGAAAAGCGGCCGTAATTTTAGTTCGATTTCAATAAGTTTCAACGTTTTGCTTCTATGTGGCAAGTACAATAACCACACCGAGTTTGGTACAAATTGGTAGAACGGTTACCGAGATACATATATGTGATCATAAGTGGGCGGTGCCACGCCCATTTTTCAAAATTGTATCCTAAACGTATTTCTTGGTAACGAATTGTTGCAAGCATCAATTTTGAATAAATTAGCTT
>NW_016166309.1:12621-13681 GCF_001687245.7 Rhagoletis zephyria | reverse complement strand
CATCTTTTTTCTCTGCGGCTTCTTGACATTCCTCATCGTACCTGTTGTTCTTTCGGGCTCGCTGAAATCCCGCTACTTCTTCGGCTGCGGTACTTAATGATCGGGAAATGTGGTTCCACTGCTCGCGTATGTCGGAATGTTGAAGAGTGCTCTCAGAGAGCAGGTGTGTGAGTCGAGTGGCGAATAAATTGGCCGTCTGTTGTGATTGCAGCTTTTCGACGTTAAGCTTTCCTTGCATTGTTGGGCGCACTTTTTTTGCTGCACAGAGGCGGGTGCGTATCTTCGCGAGTCGATGTTTGGCCCTCGGAGTTTACGTACGTCTAAAACGCTTGAAGCATGCCTTCCGTNGGTGCGTATCTTGGCTACAACAAGATAGTGGTCCGAGTCGATGTTTGGCCCTCGGAGTGTACGTACGTCCAAAACGCTTGAAGCATGCCTTCCGTCTATCACAACATGATCGATTTGGTTTCTCGTTTTTCGATCTGGAGACAGCCATGTAGCTTGGTGGATGTTCTTATGCTGGAACCTAGTACTACATATTACCATGTTTCGGGCACCGGCGAAGTCGACCAGCCTCAGTCCGTTATCCGAAGTTTCGTCGTGGAGGCTGAATTTTCCGACAGTGGCGCCAAAGATCCCTTCCTTGCCCAACTTGGCATTAAATATCCAAGCACGATTTTGACATAGTGTCGGGCGCAGGGCTCATATGTACGTTCCAAGCGCTCATAGGAGAGATCCTTGGACGCCTCATCCTTCTCTTGCATCGGGGCATGAGCGAGATGNTTTCCGACAGTGGCGCCAAAGATCCCTTCCTTGCCCAACTTGGCATTAAATATCCAAGCACGATTTTGACATAGTGTCGGGCGCAGGGCTCATATGTACGTTCCAAGCGCTCATAGGAGAGATCCTTGGACGCCTCATCCTTCTCTTGCATCGGGGCATGAGCGAGATGTTGAAGAATTTAGCTTTGATGCGGATTGTGACTAGACGTTCGTCCACCGCGGTGAGCGCCAATACTCGGCGACGGAGTCTCTCTCCTACCACGAATCCAACACCGAAT
>NW_016166309.1:0-12274 GCF_001687245.7 Rhagoletis zephyria | reverse complement strand
TTGAAGAATCTAGCTTTGATGCGGATTGTGGCTAGACGTTCGTCCACCGGGGTGAACGCCAGTACTCGGCGACGGAGTCTCTCTCCTACCACGAATCCAACACCGAATGTGCGCTCCTTTACGTGGCAACTGTAGTATACGTCGCAAGGCTTTACGCTTATTTTTCCTTGCCCCGTCCATCGTATTTTTTGGATGGCGGTGATGTCAGCCTTTGTCTTCCCGAGGACATCAACCAGCCGGGCAGAGGCACCTTCCCCATTAAGGGTCCGGATATTNTCGTCCACCGGGGTGAACGCCAGTACTCGGCGACGGAGTCTCTCTCCTACCACGAATCCAACACCGAATTTGCGCTCCTTTACGTGGCAACTGTAGTAGACGTCGCAAGGCTTCACGCTTACTTTACCTTGCCCCGTCCATCGCATTTCTTGGATGGCGGTGATGTCAGCCTTTGTCTTCCCGAGGACATCAACCAGCCGGGCAGAGGCACCTTCCCCATTAAGGATCCGGATATTCCAGGTGCATACCCTTAAATCGTAGTTCTTTATACGTTTACCGTAGTCGTCATCAGAAAAAGGGGTCTCATCCGAGGCTGTTTTTCTCTTTTCATTGGGCGGGACCCAAACCCAGCGCACGCGAAGTTTTACGCCTTCTCACTTTAGTTCGCTCCCAAATGGGTGTTTGGTTGCTACCCAGAGGATACGTGGATATAAATATCCAGAAGTTGTGAGCTGCGATTTGAACCGTACGCACAAGAATCGCTCCTGGCCACTCCCAGGTGAATGGCAGTGTTCGGTCACATTGTATGCGCCCTTTAGTGCATGCGCCCTCTGATCCGCCACTGAACTACCTATAACTTGAATACGCTCCTGTACTGATCCCGAAAACGCTTAAACACTATCACTTGCCTATGATAAGAACAATGAATTAGGCAAACCGCTAATTACCCGCCCTAGAACATGAAATTTGTGTAGATATGTATGTATGCACATATGTATGTTTGTAAGCATTCGCAATTGAATGCACATACATATAGCTATTGTTTTTGGCACATAGTTTTAGTTGCTTTTGTTTTCGCTAACTGGTAAACTATAGGTGTGTAGTTCAGTAAATATGTTTGACTGCATTTGGAATTTTCAGGCATACATATTGACGCATATAACGTTATGCACTTTTGTATTTACCTAGGAGTATAAATAGGCACATTACAAGAAATAAAACTGGGCATTTTACATTTTGAATCCTAAGCAGAACTCTTTCGCGTTTTTTATTTTATTCAGCATTGCCGCCGGACAAGCAAATTAGTTTGCCCGTATAGTTTTGGCGCCCAACGTGGGGCACGACAAAATAAATTATATGTATTGCTGTTTTTTTGGCAATTGCTGAAATTTAAAAGTTAAGTTTTTTTCGCATATTTTACTCCGCGTTATCACATTTTACTGCAACTTCCGTTGAGTTGCGCACACTTTGAGTTTAGCGGCAGTGGTGCATCAAGCAACGTTTAAAAAAGTCTTCGCTTCATCATTTCGCTAGTCTGAAAGCCGCAAATTCAACATTTCCGCATCAGCCACTGCAAAACAGTTTGGTCACCATGTCGCTGGAGGAAGTTAACCAGCAGCGTTCGCTAACGCGAAAGAATATTTCACGCATTAGGCCAATTGTGGAGGCCAGCGCCAACAAATATGGCAAAATACTTTCACCCATCGAGCTCAAGTGCCGGCTTGGGATTTTAGAATCCTATTTCAACCAATTCCTGGGCTATCAGACGCAAATCAAGAAACTTGATCCTGATGACAGCGGTCGTGGGGATTTGGAAGACCTGTACGTCAGCATTCGCTCATCAATCCAAATACAGCTCGGCGATGATATTCACAATTCATCATTTCGTGAACCAGCATTACCTACGCCTTACACGCATTCAAAGTTACCAACTTTAAAGCTGCCCACCTTCTGCGGAAAGTACTCTGAGTACAAAAATTTTATCTCATCGTTTATGAGTCTCATCGACAAGGAAGTTACCCTAACCCATATTGAGACATTCAATCACCTTCTCAATTGTTTGCAAGGGCAGGCTTTGGAGATTGTGAAGGCGTTCCAGGTCACCTGCGAGAACTATCCCAAGGCACTGGATAGGTTAAAGGCTTGCTACGACAACAGCACAATGATATTCATTGAAACTATAACAGCGTTGTTCGAGCTTCCGTCCACTGCAAGGCAGAACGCTTCTCAGTTACGCAGCTCGATTGACAACGTGTCTGCGCTATATAGTTCGATGTTGTCAATCGGCTCTGAAAAGATTTCGCATCTATTACTAATCCTCATTGTAATGGACAAGGTTGATGATGAAACGCAAACCAAGTGGAAAGAGTCATTAGACTTCACAAAGCTTCCAACATGGGAAGAGTGTGCAAAGGTGCTTGAACGTCGCTGTCAGTTTTTGGAATTCTCATCTGGCCCTCTCGCATTTGGTGACTCTGTAAAACCAGGCAACAAACCAGACAGCAAGAACAAGTCTTCGCGTAAGGGTTATTCATTTTCGTGCACAAAACGCTCTTGCATCTTATGTTCAAGTTCAGAGCATTTGATTGCCAGCTGTTCACGTTTCAAACAGATGGAGGTTGCAGATCGCTTTAAGGAGGTAAAACGACTAGGTCTGTGCCTGAATTGTCTGTCACCAAAACACCAGTTAGCACAATGTTCGTCGACATTTAAATGTAAACATTGTGCACGTTCACACCATAGCCTTTTCATCGCACTACCAGTTCCAATGCACAGTCAACATCGATCTCCACATCCCTGATCGAGCAATCAACGCAACCTGTATATACAGCAGCAGCACACACACACCGCGAAAAATCGCCACAAGACCAAGTCATACTGGCAACAGCTGTGGTACTTATACGAGATGCGTCTGGCCGCTATCAATTGGGTAGAGCGCTACTCGACTCATGTTCCCAGGTGAACTTTGTCACCGAAGAGTTCTCCCAAAAATTGCGCCTACCAAGGGAAAGGCATCGCATTGAGATTCAGAGCATCGGAGATTCGGTAACAAATAAAACCACAAAACGTCAACCACTGTCAAGTCGAGGGTATCTGGCTATGAGATACCTTTGTCGTTTTATGTGACTTCGCACATCGCGTACCAGCCAGATACTGAAATCGACATTACGTCTTTGAACTTGCCTTCCAATATTGAGCTCGCTGATGACAATTTCTTCAAGTCAACACATGTGGATATACTCATCGGTACAGACATCTTTTTCGATATTTTATGATTTATGATTTGCCATCTCAGGACGATACAAAAGGCCAACAACTATTTCGCCTCCAATATGCATGCTTTCTATTGAGGAATCCGTGGGTGCAAATTTACAACTCTCTCTCCCTCTGGAAGCTCGATGAGGCATCAACGGCTGACCTATGGACTACTGAGCAGCAGAATTGTGTTCGGGAATACACGCAGACCGTACATAGAAACAGCAAGGGAAGGGTTGTTGGCAAGCTGCCGTTTAAGGAGAGCCATAACAGCCTTGGTCAATCATACGCTACAGCGCTTCGAAGATTCCGTGCTCAGGAGTGCCGGTTAGCCCGCTGTCATGATCTGAAACAACAATACATCGCTTTTATGGATGAATATCGCGACCCTGAACATATGAGCGCAGTCGAGAAAGTCGACCTAAACACCCCACATTACTATGTACCCCACCATTACGTCTTGAGGCCAACCAGCACTACAACTAAGCTCAGAGTTGTCTTTGACGCCTCGTGCAGAACCACTTCGCAAAAATCGCTTTATGGCATATTAGCCGTCGGGCCTACTCTACAGAACGAGCTGTACATCTTGCTTTTACGCTTTCGCTTGTTTCGTTGCCCGATGACGAAGTTTGCACATACCAATTAAATACAGTGACGTATGGGATGGCATCTGCTCCTTATCTTGCTGTGCAGAGCCTCAACTACATTGCTGATACATATGAAGCTAGTTATCCTATTGGTGCTGATGACGATCTACTTTATGGTGCCGATACTCTGGCCGAAATATCTCGTATCAAATACGAAGTCACGGAAGTGCTGAGACGTGGCTGTTTCACTTTGGCCATGTGGCATTCAAATCACCACATGTTCCGAGAGGATGACACTATGAAGGATCTTAACTTGGACAAGGATAAGACGACCAGCACTTTAGGTATTAAATGGGATCAGCTTCACGATGTTTTCTTATTTTCGTTTCAGCCTAAGCAACCTGCGAATGGGCGAATAACCAAGAGGTAAATTTTGTCCATTGCATCAGCGCTGTTCGCTCCTTTGGGACTAATCGCACCAGTTGTTATTACCGCTAAGATCATTTTACAAGAGCTGTGGCTTCTGAAGCTGAATTGGGACGAGTCTGTGCCTTAAACCATACAGTTGGGCTGGGAACGCTTCATCGATGACATAACTAATCTCAATACGCTCTCCGTTTCAAGGTATTGTGGTGCAACAAGTCATCAATCAATACAAATCCACGGGTTTTGCGATTCGTCTATTCGATATACGGCCATACGGCTGCTCCATATACGTTCGCTCCAAGACGATGGAAGGTAAAACTACTGTCACTCTGTTGACAGCCAAATCACGAGTAGCACCAATCAAAAAGCAATCGCTACCTAAGCTTTAGCTATGTGGCGCCTTACTCCTGGCAAGGCTTTTCGCGAAAATCAAACCGCTGTTCATCGCCGACACCCCTGTGTTTCTGTGGACTGACTCATAGATCGTACTTCATTGGATTGGAATGCACTCGGCTACTCTTTCAACATTCGTGGGTAATCGGGTGTAAGACGTTCAAGATCTCACAACAGGAGCAAGCTGGCGGCATGTACCAACAAAGAGCAACCTAGCTGATGTCGAGTCACGAGGCTGCTCCGTATTGGAACTCAGCGGATCGATCTGGTTTTCAGGGCAATCGTTCTTAAAGCTTGAATCCGAACAGTGGCCAATCAACGAAGGTGATCAAATCGACATGGAAGAAGTTGGTCGAGAAAAACGTAAATCATCATTCAAGGTAACTTCCAACGAAAACTATATTTTGAAAGTACTTTAGAGATACAGCTCGTATACGCATTGCCTACGTATCATAGCCTGGATGTTTCGCTTCCATCAAATAACTAGCAAATCATTTACCATTCACTTCGAAAAAGAAACTCTATCGCCTCAAAATTTGCAACAAGCGCTGTGGTGCATTGTTTGGAATGTGCAGCAGCAGCGTTTCGCCGAGGAAATTCATGCAATTAAACAAAATAAAGCAGTATCTGGAGCTCTTAAATTCCTCAACCCTTTCTGCAAATTCATGGTGGATTCAGTTTACTAAAGGTGGGTGGACGTTTGGAGTTAGCTGAGTTGGCAGACATGCATAAGCACCCTGTCATCCTTCCTAGCAAGTGTCATTTCACGGAGCTGTATATTCGACATTTGCACATCGTACATTACCACGCAGGTGCGAAGGCACTTGTGGCACTACTACGTCATCAATTCTGGGTAATAAATGCGAGGGACCTAGCGCGTCGCATTGTGAGATCCTGCATTCATTGCGTCAGATACAAGCCGAAGCTACTTCAGCAGACAATGGGCAATCTCCCCGTAGCGCCCCTCATGCCAGCATGGCCATTTTCACGTTGTGGCATAGATTTTTTCGGGCTATTCGACACATATTTGCGCATCAGAGGCAAGACCCCATACAAGACATATGTGGCAATATTTGTGCGTTTTTTAACGAAGGCAGTCCACATAGAAGTGGTGTCTGACCTGTCAACAGATGCATTTTTGGCCGCTCTTAAGCGTATGATCGGCAGGCGAGGCTTACCAACTGATATATATTTCGACAACGCAACAAATTTTGTAGGCGCTAGCAGAAGGCTTCAGGAGTTGAAGACGTTCCTATTCGACAAGGAACATCAAGAATGAATAATGAATTACTGTGCTAACCAATTCCTACATTTCCATTTTATTCCACCTAAAGCTCCGCCCTTTGGAGGCCTGTGGTAGGCCGCTGTGAAGTCAGCGAAGGAATATTTTCACCGCAGCATGGCGAATAGTCGACTTACCTTCGAAGAGCTGAACACAGTGATGATAAACATCGAAGCGATACAAAACTCACGGCCAATCTCACCTTTATCGGCAGATCCAAGTGATTATGAGGCACTAACTCCTGGCCATTTTTTCATTGGCAGCTCCCTAATGGCATTCCCAGAGCGCTAGGAAAATTGCAACATGGATCATATCAGCAAATGGGCTCGTGTTACTGCGATCAAGCAGCTGTTTTGGCGCAGATGGTCACGCGACTATATCAACAGCCTGCAAGCACGAATAAAGGAATATTGCGCCGACCAATTCACAAATTAGCAGTACTACCTGCTTGAAATACATTTCAACGGGCCCGGGATGTTCGGTCACATTGTATGCGCCCTTTAGTGCATGCGCCCTCTGATCCGCCACTGAACTACCTATCACTTGAATACGCTCCTGTAATGATCCCGAAAACGCTTAAACACTATCACTTGCCTATGATAAGAACAAGGAATTAGGCAAACCGCTAATTACTCGCCCTTGAACTTGAAATTTGTGTAGATATGTATGTATGCACATATGTATGTTTGTAAGCATTTGCAATTGAATGCACATACATATAGCTATTGTTTTTGGCACATAGTTTTAGTTGCTATTGTTTGTTGTATTGTAAACTATGTGTATGTAGATCAGTAAATATGTTTCACTGCATTTGGAATTTTCAGGCATACACATTGACGCATATAACGTTATGCACTTTTGTATTTACCTTGGAGTATAAATAGGCACATTACAAGAAATAAAACTAACTGCATCAATTATTTATTTATTTTGTTCTTATGTAAATCTCAAATTTTAAGCGTTTATTATTACTTTTATGAAATTTTAAAAAGAAAAGACTGAAATATGCAAAGTTAATGAATTTAATTTGTGTATTTGTATTTGGAGCTTTTCTGCCGGTGTGTTGAAAATAAAAACAAAGTTAATTTTTTTTCTCCTATGCGTTTCGACGCATTTTAGCGTCATCTCCAGGGAGGCTGTTTATTAATTTGCAAAAACGAAAAACATTATTAGTAACAAGCAAAATTATTTAGAACAATCCAAACATAGTTAGATTTGAATATATTTGACTTACATTAACATAAAAATTAGTTTAACTATTCACAATTTCAAGAAACGACAAATACATTTTCCGGACACCATATTTAACATTTAGCAAACTTCTTTATCTTCGGATAGCTTAAACATTGTGTGTTATTGCAGTAGTATATGCACTGTTTATATTGTCAACATCTTCTTTGTAGTTCATCGCTTTGCATATGTTTTGTTGTATGCGTATCCCTTCTAATGTCATTCGCTGTTTAGTTCTATTCTCCACTCTAAGATTCTAGCGTTGGCGAAATCTGCTGTGTGATTGTTCGTGGTCAAATGCTGCGCTAACGCTGTTTTGTTGTTTTTCTTATTTTTGGCGTCAAGTTTGTGTTCGTTGATTCTGGTTCCTAATGCTCTCTTCGATGTTCCAATGTATATTTTATAGCAGATTTCGCCTTAATTTCCTTTGCACGATATTTCTTAGACTACATTATGTAGTTGTTCCTTGTTAATTTTGTCCTTTGTTTCGGTATAAATATTTCTGATCGTGTTATGTGGCTTATGTGCATAGCATATGTTATTGTTTTTAATAATTTTGCCCAATGTCGTGCAGTCTAAGAGTTAAAGAGTGCAGACGTGTTTTGTTTGAGCTCCAGTTTCGCTTTAAACATTCGTGGAATTTCGTATTATTAAATAAATAATTTGGTGTTCTCGGTCGCCAGCGTGCTGACGGATTACCTGTTGCTGAACAAAAGCTCATCTGAACAAAGATTTTGTGCCTACGCTTAATTAATTATTCTTTCTGCTCTATTGTTGGTGTAAACTTAAACTTGAAGGTATGCCATCCACTCCATCTGCTGGCGCTAAAAGACGCTTAAGCAAAAGTTCTCCCTACATCCAAAACTGTAAAACTAGACGAGAGTGCTGCTCTTCCATCAATATTAAGAGCAATTCGTGAGCTTGAAGAAATAGTACAGCGGCAGTCCGACAAGCTAGAGTCTCTCTTCGATAGTATTTTATTTAAGGTAACGGAGGTTGAGAGGGCACTGAGTAAGAAGATTGATACTGAAGTTGCTGTTCTCTCTTCAAAAACAATAGAATCTGCTGAGCGGATTGCAGCTTTGGAAGCTAAAAAACAGAGTTTTGAAACTGAAGTGCAGCGACTGAAAGCTGAAATTGAAAAGGCGGAAAACAAAAAATTCGCTCCCGATATCGCTGCTGAACTTTTGCATTTGGCATTCCATATACTGAGGGAGAAAATTTGAAGAGCGTATTTAATCTTATATGTCTATCCATCGATTTTCTTGTTCCCCCATGTACGGGATATTTTCCGCAGTAAGCCGTCCAAAACAACCCTAACAGCGCAGTTGTGATAAAATTTGTTTCCCCGTTTGATCCCAACCGAACTCTTCGTGCTTTTAGTGACTACAGAAGGCGAACTAAGTCTATAATTTCTCTTACTGCTGTTGGCCTTGAGGGAAAATTTTCGCTATTCGAGAGCTTGGCTGCCGATACTAGGAAGACATGGCAGGAGGCTATATCATTAAGGAGAGAGGGGAAGCTGGCATCAGTATTTACGCTGCGCGGCGTTGTATATGTCAAAGTTGACAAAAATTTACTTGCGCGGAAAATTGATACGCGCACTGATCTGCATAATTTATGCTAACGGTCTACGTTTATTTTAATTTATTTTATATCTTGTTTCTTTACTCTTAGCTTAAGCATGTGTTTTAATATGTTTAATGTTGTAAAGGTGGTTCATCTCTTCGTTCTTCTCTCCTACACTGCATGTGTTTGTTCTTATTTTGAAGTTGCTTTTATTTACTTGCTGTATGGTGGTTGGTGATGGTAAGATCAATAGCGTTGATGATAACAGTCTTGTTATGTTAAATGTGTTATGTAGACAACAGCGTGGGCTTAACATTGTCAATTTTAAAGCCCGTAGCTTAAATAGTGTAAAAATGGATAATGCAGATATGTGTTTGAGCACTCCGCTGTTGATGTTATATGCGTGTCAGAAACTTGGTTCCCTAAGGGTGTTAGTGATGTTCACTTTAGCATAAGTAATTACAAGCTTATGCGGACGTGATCGAATTGGCAAAAGAGGTGGCGGTGTTGCAATTTACTGCAAGAACCACATAAACATGAAGCTTGTTTGCGAATCAAGTACTGAGGAAATTGAGTTTTTATTTGTTGAGTTGTCCGATCGCCTAAAAAAAGTTCTTGTCTTTTGTGTGTATAATCCTAATAGATCCTCTTATACAAGTCCTTTGTTTGAGAAACTGTCTATGATGCTTATGGACTATGATAATGTTATACTCTGTGGTGATTTTAATATCAATATTCTGGTCCGTGATAAAATATGTTCCTCCTTCTCAGATGATGCCTCAAATCTTGGTCTCTCCATCGTTAATACTTCAGTACCTACTAGGTTCTGTAATAATTGTAATCCTAGTCTTCTTGATTATTTTGTCGTTTCTGATCGTTCCTCTGTGTTAAAATTTGACCAAATTTCATTTGTTTCTGACCATGATTTAATTTTTTGCTCTTTTGACATTCACTTTAGTGATTCTTGCAGTGGAAAAACGTATACCTTCAGTGACTTTCGCTCAATCGACCTAAATGCACTGCGTTTGGAACTAGAAAATGTTGTTTGGACTGAATGTTGGTATTTTGGGTCTGTAAATGAAAAACTCGATCTCTTAAACAATAAATTGGTGTCTCTCTACAATACTTTTGTTCTGCTGCGTTATGGCAAAGCATCACCTTGTCCTTGGTTTAACACCAAAGTCAGGGAAGCTATAAAAGCGCGAACAAAAGCTTATCGCCTTTGGAAGCAAAATCGCTCAAAAGCTAACTGGGACTCTTTTCGCGTGGCAAGAAATAAAGCCACTGCAATTGTTAGAGCTCAAAAGCAAAGATTCTTTGCAGCCAAGCTAGATTCCTCTCTTCCCTCGGGCACCTTATAGCGTAATATTAAAAACCTTCGAATACAAGCTAATGAAAAAACTGAATGTATGTTGAATGTTGATAGTCTGAATGATGTGTTTGTTTCTAGTGCTATGTCTAATGGTGGTTTGTTTCAATTTGTTCCGTGGACTTCCGCTTCATACCTGGGCGTACCGTTTGAATTTTCAACCGTAAAAGAATGTGATGTGGCTGGATGCATACTGAAAATCAAATCTAATGCAGTCGGTGAGGATGGTATACCCATTCGATTTGTAAAGTTAGCTATGCCTTATATTTTAAGTCCTCTGACCCACATTATCAATCACTGCATCACTACATCATGCTTCCCAAACCTTTGGAAGGTTGCCTCTTTTGCCCTGACGCTAAGAATAAACGTGCGTGTTCTCCTTGTGATTTTCGTCCTATAAGTGTTTTACCTGCTTTATCAAAAGTATTTGAGTCGATTATGTTTGAACAAATCTCCTGCCATATGTCGGAAAATCATTTGCTTTCCCCTTTCTAGTCAGGCTGTAGAGCTGGGCATGGATGTGCTACCGCAATCGTTAAAGTTTTAGGCGACTTACGAATGTCTTATGACAAAGGTGAATTGTCCCTACTGTGTTAACTAGACATCTCCAAAGCATTTGACTCCGTTGATCATACATTGCTCTGCTCAAAGCTCACTTACTACTTCGGCTTTGGCAAAAATGCACTGTCCCTCATGAAAATTTATTTATCAGGCAGAACCCAGCGTGTGAAGATTGGCTCAGTATCTTCAAAGACAAAGTCTGTGATCTGTGTCGTTTCCCAAGGGTCCATTTTGGGTCCGTTGCTATTTAGCGCTTTCGCAAATTAATAGCTAAGCGCTTTATGTTGATGACGGTGTCTGAATCATGAGTTATTTAAAAAAGATTTTCCCAGCGAAGAGGTAGGCAAAACAACTTTTTGAAAATGCGACCTCGCCATGTCCAGTTAGGAATAAAATGCCGCACAATATGTGTGTTTGCATGTAGCATACAAATTTCGGCTTTCTTTTGGAAAGTTGCTCGAAAACTATTCCATCTTTTCCCAGAAATTTTGAAACAATTCTTAAGGCAGTTTGCTGTGATATTCAGAATGAGTATTGCATGACAAGTAACTGTAAGAAGTGCCTAACAGGGTTAAAAGATCAATCTATTGCTCTTGCATATCTGCCAAATATGGAAGATGAAGTAATCTGGCAACAATGGCGTAAAATAGATAACCACATAGCTCTGTCAAATACAATTTCAACTAAATCTGAGTTAGCCCATGAAACGGAAACTAAGTTACTAAACTATTTTTTTTTTGTAAAAAAAGATCAGCAAAAATATTTTCAGGAAACAAAAATTAACTTAAAAAAGCCTTCCGAGCTCGTTCTTCAAATTGATTTTGCCGAGAATTGAAGGTTCACGCACCAAAACGAAATACAAACTGGTAATTTCAGCGACCGCTAGGTAACAATTTTTACTTGCTTAGCTTGGTTGACTGGTGCGTTTCAATCGTTTGCAGTTATAAGCGATAAACTTACGCATAATAAACTTGACGTATTTATTTTTGATTTAAAGCTTTTAATCGAAATTAAAAAAATGTATGGGCATTTCAAAGATTTTAATATTTTCTGATGGAAGCTGCGCTCAATTTAAAAATAAATATATTTTGACAAGCTTGAATGACATTATTAAACAAATTGGATGTATATATATGGAATAGAGTTGGAGCGGTCATTAAAAGAAAAGTGTGGCAAATAACAAAATCTTAAAACGTTGTTTGACCCGATGCACTATCGTTTTAGCAGTGTGCAGAAAACAACACAAATGGAATTAAAACGTATTTTAGCCATCTGCTCAGCCATCTGTTTAGGCCTTAAGCCTAAATATTTCCTAAAGATAATGCACCACCCTAATGTGTCGTTCACATATGTGTACATTCATGCATGCACACTTGTACGCATGTATATATATTATATATTCGCGCCGTTAGTTTAAGTTTCCCGCCGGATAAAGTATCTTTCGTTGAATTTCCCCTCAATGTCTTTTCTTTGTCCGGCGGTTCGAACGAAAATCACGGCTATAGATTTTTCACTTTCACATCGGGAGACCAAGGAGAAAGAATTGCAGCTAGCAGGCCACATCAGTTTCAGGTAAAACCATTGTAAACCAACATATATACATCA
>NW_016166308.1:3123-24697 GCF_001687245.7 Rhagoletis zephyria | reverse complement strand
TGACAGCACTACAAGCTCATGCATAACTACCAAGCAGGCATTATACATAAATAAATAAATAAATCAGCACCTAGTGAAAAAATTTCTAGTTCACAACTAGCAGTTCGACTTCGATAATTTCGACTACTCTCTGGCGTCGCGCAAAGTCTTCAACGAATAACTGTTCATCGGTTTCGACTTATGCAATTGCCTTTTTCTACTTTGCGGGGTTCCTTAAAAATAGGTTCAGACATAACCTCATAAGCTTAATAGCTGTGATTTTGTACATTTGATTGCGCACACGGCTTTAAAAGGCTCGCTCAGTCCATATTTCCATATTTTTCGCTAGGTATGACATCCGGAAATACATATGTATCTACATATCTTGCGTAGAATTCTTTATATACGTGATAAGAGCTCTGTTGTTCAATTGTTAGTTCCCGAGTGAGCAAAGTCCCATACAACTACGTGGTTACCGTGGCCAAAAGTTATCTTGTGTTTTCACTATATCAACTCATTTTACTCTCTTCCACAAACTGGAGAAAATCGGTTTGAGTAGTGGTCTGAATCTGTGGATGGCACTATCGATACTATCAATGGTTTTTGACTATCGTACCACCATCGATAGTTTTCAATGCTATCGATAGCTTTTGATAGTTTTTGTTTTTCTTACATTATTGTTTAATCGCTTGTAGTCACTTTGCATTTGCATTTGGCACAGCCAAGCAGCACCTTTCAACAAAAGATATTTCGGCAGTATACATTTACCAGCATATGTTTTTTACAAATATACCAAGCGCAAATAAAGCCAAATTGTAGGTTTAAAAGACTATCGATAGTTATCGATGGTTTCTAAAGAACTATTACATTCTATCGATAGTGTCGACTATCCCAATAAACAAACGGCAATAACGCAAATTTGTGTTATTTCCCAAATAAATGTGAAATGCATAACACAAATTTTCTTTATTTCATTTCTCGTTGAGCAATAAGACCAACTTTTAAACTTAACAATTGAGTAATAATGCAAAATAGTGTACATACATAATATAATATATAGTAGTCACCCAGTTACANCCATGCAAACATTTTAAGGCTTTCCAGCAATGTTTTCAACATATTAAGAAGCGTGCAGTTACAATTCATACACGCTTCGCTAAGCGCTGAATGTATAGATATTACATAAAGTGTAATCAAACGAACAGCCCACATTTTTTATTTTTTCGCACAGGTTGCAACCCTCTTTGAAAATGAAAACCTTAATGCAAATATGGAGACTAAGCCCTTTCATTTCGCATTTTAAATTGAATGAACTGTGCAAATCTAAAGTCATTAACAAAAAATGCCCTCGTGTATTATACATACATAATTTTTAAATAGGTTGCAACTCCACTCAAACAAAAAATAAAAACTAATTGCACATGCAGAGACCATATTCTTTCAGTTGGTATCTCCGTTTTTACAGTTCAACAAGCGGTGAATATCTTATAATTTACAAAAAAGTGTTAACCCTACTCAAAAAGTTTAACATTATTGAACATCTAAAAGCCGAGCTCGTTTTTTTACACCTCATTTCTAGTAATCCAACGAACAGTGCGGATCTTATAATTTTGTTAGACAAAATTTTAAGGATAATATTCCTATCGATACAGATTATAATTGAAAAATCTCATCTAAATCCGTTTAATAGTTTCTGATATTATTGTGGTAAAAATATCTCTATTTTGCTTTACGCTATGTATAGATTTCTTTAAAAGGGATTCCACATGCTTCAAAAGTTAAATTTAAAGTGTTTGGCATCCGTTTAAATGTCTCATTAAGTATAATCAGTAACTTTAATGAAATATTACAATATGAATGTCAAATAAACCAGGTTGAAAATAGCTTTATTACGAAAACATTTTTGAAAAATCAAATTCAAGTCAACATTTGCAAAATGGAACATCTTTTTTTATTCAGATAATTTTAAAGTTTTATTATTATTTTTTTTTTCACTTCTACACCACTTTTGGACAAAATTTAAAAAAAGTAGTCTCCTTTAGTTATTACTCCAAAAAGTATGTTTCATTCCGAGTGAAACTAACCCCTCTATTCTAACAGAGTCACAAAACTTAGCTCATCACTGTTGTGATTTCAAGTGCGCCGAGAAATGTGTCACAAAAAATTCGATTTTGAGTGCTAGAAAAATACATAAAAATTTAAAAAATTTAATTGTAGCGGCACATTTTTTGCAGCGGCAAGCTTTGAGGCGCGGCAGAAATCACAGCAGTGATGAGCTAAAGTTTGTGACTTTGTTAGAATACGGCTGTTAGTCGCATTTATTAATATAAATGGACAATTTAGGATGCTAAGAATTTTCTACAAAGTTTTCCAAAATCACGTCGATGATATTTCATAGAAAATTTGAATCAGTTGGCTTGGATTCACTTTGAGGCTTCAATAGTTCGTCTGGAAAATTTTGAGGTTGTCTCCTTTTAAAAGGTGTCATAACTGCATAACTTTTTTATGGATTTTGAAATTGCAATTCATGAAATTAGACAAATTTACCATGTTCTGGAACCTCGAAGCCCGCTCTTTTTAATAAAATTTACTATTTTAGGTTAAACAATTTATTTTTTTCTTTGCTACATTTCAAAATGTGGCGTTAAACTGAACTAAATACTATTTGTTCTGACTAAGAAGTCAACCACCATCACGTTCCAAAAAATGCATAGGACGGTCCTACTCAATGGGGCCCTACGCACAACACCTACGTGAGGAATGTGGTGCTAAACATACTGCCCTTTGACATTATGTCGAAGCAAACTGCAGCTCGGGCTGCTGTCAGACTGCGGAATCTACATACATATCTAAGTGGAATGCGAATCAGTGCGGTCATACCTCAATTATGGAAAGGCTTAATCTGCCGGAAATAATGGATTATTGCGTGCTGGCAACGACCTTCACAAAAGATTATAAGGTAGAAACCCCTAGCAGAGAATAATGGAAACGGGGCGTTCCGCAATTGGTTGGTTGTATTCAGTTCTACACTGACGGATCCAAATTGGATAACAAGGCCGGAGGTGGAGTGTACTCGGAACAACTAGGAGTACAAACGGAGGCTATCGAGTGCTTAAGGATCGGAGCAGTACATCTACATCTTTTCAGACAGCCAAGTATCTTTAAAAGCTCTGAATTCCGTCGCAAGCAACTCGGAAATTGTAGTGGGTTGCCGCAGATCACTTAACGTGGTGGCAGAGCAGTTCACTCTTAATCTGGGTATGGGTTCCGGGACACAGAGGTATACCAGACAATGAGATGGTGGATGCGCTTGTAAGGATGGGCTCTTCTCTTCCACTATTGCCGTCTTAGAAGGGGCACAGTATACAGGTATTCCTCTTATCCGAAGCAGGCGAAATATGTTACCAGCAGGAAACCTGCAATACGAAAGCTGATGTGGCCGGAATGGAATGCGACAAGATCGAGAGAACTGCTAATGCTTAACAGGGGAGAAATCTTTTTAGCTACATACATCGCTTACGGTAGGCGCGCAGAGAGACTCGGGGTGCCATCCTACGACTTCTGAAGGAGCTGCAGAATGAGGAGGAGCCTGAAGCAGTAAGGCACCTACTTTGAGAATGTCCCACACTGAGAAGGAACGGACTAGGGTTTACGGGTGCCGAACCATTGGAGACTTGAGCGATATATGTAGCTCGAAGTAAGGCGATTGCTTAAATTTGGCAGCACCGCACTCTGGTTTTTATAGGAGGATGGGAGTTAACGAGATTCCTTGCGGTTCCACAGTGGGGCCAATTTTGGACCTAACTGTTCTGGTGTGTCTACCAGCAGCCACTTCAACCTAACCTAAGATCCGCACTCAGGTTTGTATCTAATCTAATGGTAGAAAGCAATTCGTCTATTTCAACGCGCCCCCAATATTGGTCACATCTACCATAGAAGTCTTAATTAATAATAAAAGCTTTCGGTTTATTAGATTGGGTTTCTTAAGTGGTTCAATTAAAAGTTGCTAGTTTTTTTCTTTGATGAAAACAATTGTGACGTATTTTAGTTTAGCTGAAATGATAAACAAACTGGCACAATGCCAATGTCGTAGCTCTGCCTGCAGTTATCGTGAGAAAGCGCTAGCGTATGCAATCAAAAAGTGTCGACCAGAATCGCTTAGGCGGCTACAGCGCTAATCAAGAAGAAGAAGAGGTACATATAAATAAATATGTACAGTGGCGCTCACCTCAATCGCACACATTTATTTTTTACATTATTCACACTGTTTTACGTGATACATTTTTATACCCAAGCGCACTTGGCACACGGGTATTATTTGTAACAGCCTAAAGGAAGCGAGATAGATATAGATATATACATAAATGCTCAGAATAAAATGAGAAATCGATTAAAAATTTTTTTTTTTTTTTATTTAATCAGTTGCACCAAATATGCGCTTCGGTGGTCCAACAAAAAAAATTTTATTCAATATTTCTTCATTCGTAACCCAGTTTTACTTTGAAAATATGATTTAAGCTTAGGAAAGAGCGTTCGCTGGAGGCAAATGTCACAGGAAGTGTTGCAAGAATCTGAGAGACTGATTGCAAACTTCAAGAGCATCTATGAATGGCGTTGGACTATGCTCCGTAGGTACATTGAATGTCTGTAAAGAAATATAATAGGGGCATGCATCGAACCTTAAAATTGCTTTATAAACCGTATAAACGTATAATTGTGTAAACTTTGTAAACCAACTGTTAAAATTTTATGGAAAGTAGTTTAAACATTTCTTGCAACGATTTTCTGAACAATCTTGATAAACTTAAGCCAATGCAACTCTGTCGCAAGGGTAAATGAAAATAGAGTATGGGGCGTTCATATAACAGAGCTCTTAAATTTATTTGAATATCTGCTTGATTAAGTTATCGGTTTAGATTATTATCACAAATATTAATTTAATTATTAGCATGGCATTTAAATTTGAACTGGAGAAAATTACCTTCGACACATTTTAACACATGATAATTGAAATTTCAAATTTCAAAGAGTTCATAATTCTCGTTATCGCTTAGTTTACGGCGACAAAAATTTTACACATCACTAAGCGGAACCTGCAAGAATGTAAATATGTAACTTCAGTCGCAGGGAATTTAAACCTTGATTTTCGGGATGCAGAGGGTTGTGAAATTACCGGCATCTTGAAAACAATGGTGGTCAAAATTTTTCAAAACTTAGAGAAGCGACCATTTTTGGACCTTAATCAAACTACGCGTAATCGTTAGTATGCATACATGCTAGTAAAATTCCAATAATATTTTTTCTATTCCATCATACTGTGAGACTGGGTAACTTATAGCCCATTTCCACCAAGAGCTTAAGTGCAGTTAAGAGCTCAGGTAAATTCAAAGAACGTTAACATGGGGTGACCAGCAAAGTTTATTTCTTACTTTTTGCTTTCGATTGCTTGTACTTAATATGAGCAATTACCTCCTTCGATTTGTAACCTCCTTTTTCCAATAGGCATTACTTGTACAAATTCGGCAGCCGGAGGGCAGAAGTTTTCAGTTTAAAATAGTTCGTTATTTTCACAGAATGCATTCGAAATGTAGCACCTTTTGTTCTGGTGATTTACCCAAAATAGGAGAATTAATTTTATCTCAAAATATGGATCAGTAACCCGCGTTTATGTGAAAACTCTAAATGATACACTCATGAAATAAATGCTGTAAAGTGAACGATTTTACAGGTTAATTCAACAGATTTTACATTTAAATCACGTCCAACAGACGAATTCGTTGCATTAATAAGTGTTCGGGCAATGACTACGCCCACATCCCTTATAACGGTAATTTAGGAAATCTTCGGGAAATCAGAAAATACTGAAGCTAATTTATTCAAAATTTATGTTTTCAATTACTCCTTAGCAAAAAAGAATACGATTATAACGAAGTTTTGGAAAACAGGCATCGCACCGCCTACTTATGACCACATACCGTTCAATCAATTTGTACCAAACTCGGTATAATTATTGTACTTGCCACATAAAAGCAAAACGTTGAAAGATTTGAAATCTGACTAAAATTTTACCCACTTTTCATATAAAGGTAAATTTCAGAAATACGGAAACTTCGATTCGAAATCTAATAACACTAGTTTGCTTAAAGTTAATGCTCACACAAGTAAATGGGCGTGGTACTTATAACTATATAAATTGGTCTTAATAAGTCTAACTGAATATACTACCGAAGGTGTTTGAAATTTTGGTTAAACCATCCCTGCTTACCATGTAACGGTAGTTTTCGCAAAGGTGAAAAAACTAGCTTTGATACGGGCGCCGGGTGTTTAATGGCGAACTTCAACTTTTTTACTTGCGTTGGTAAATTTTTTATAACAAGTAATTTTTAGCAAAAAATGACTTCAATTATATAAAAAAATATAAATATATATACATATCATTAACCAGTGATCGGATCTAAACCAGATTATTATGGGACCACATCTGAGATACTACCTTTCCGGTGCAAAAAGAATTATCGAAATCGGTTGACGTGGTCCAAAGTTATGCGATAACATACTTATAAAACAAAAAATATTCCGACGAACTGTCGGTTAACAATAACAACATAACAATATAAACATAAACCATACATACATATAAGTCAAAGTTTAACACTTTGTGCCTATTCAAAAAAATTTAACAAATTTCAAAAAAATTTAATCAAAGTTTTCAACTTTTTTCAGAATTTTTAGACACTTATTGGGTATGCCATTTTGCTTCCTATTCAATTTTTGTATGGAATGTTTTTTGTCGAGGATACTTTCTCGAGAAAATTCGCAACATCCTTTACAAAAAAAAATGTCAAAAATCAATGATATTTTTCAGAAATTTCAAACCTACACATTATAACACTAAAATTTAATAGGCTACACAGAGAAAATGATACAGGTAAAACGTAAGTTTTCAAAAGAAATAGTAAAATAAAATTTTTTGATATACATAATTTTACTTCATACAAAATAAAAAAAATACAGTATTTGTACTTACGACTTTAAAACGAAACATTCGCAAAACAAAAACGATCGTTATAACATATTCACTTTTTTTTTACTGAGGAGAACAAACGACATTAAAGAAATAGCGTCAAAAATGCGTATTTTAAAAACTAAAATTAAACATTTTAGAATATTGTCCCAACAAATTGTAGTGCGACACAATTTTCAACAAGTAAAATAAAACTAGACATTTTTAAAATAAAAACGTTAATTTATTTTCAGTCAATAAGGTATGAAAAATATTTAAAACAAAAATGTTTTGCATTAGCATTTAAAAAGCTACCTAGCTATAATGAAAAACTTTCATATGTTTGCATCATTTGTCGGAAAAATTGTGTTCAGATAAATAAGTTACTTCAATCTTCAGATGCATTGCGCGTCAGCCTTCAACTAAAAATAACGGTTTTCCACGTTGCGATCCATTCTTTTTGTCAACAGAATATTTTAGAGAGTAAAATTTTGCATAAGTGGTTTTTTTTTCTGTGTGAATAAGTGGTGGAGAAGACTGTTATTTTTGTATTTTTACCAACAATTTTATAAAAAATTACCCCTAAAAATTATTTTTAAATAAATAAAACCCATTTTCTTGAAGAGTTTTTAATAGCAATGAAAATGACGGTTGAATTGTCAAAATCGGTCAATTAGTTCGTCTCTTATTGAATTTTCAAGGAAAGAGGACAAAAAAAAAACACTTGTCGATATATATGACAAGTAATTTTTAGCAAAAAAAAACCGACTTCAACTCCCATATAAAAAAAAAATATATATATATATATCTCATGATCCACTGATCGGATCTCAACCAGATTAGTATGGGACCACCTCTGAGACACTACCTTTCCGATGCAAAAAGAATTATCGAAATCGGTTGACGTGGTCCAAAGTTATGCGGTAACATACATCAAAAAAAAAAAAAAAAAAAAAAAAAAAAAAAAAAAAAAAAAAAAAAGACGAACTGATAACCTCCTCCTTTTTTGGAAGTCGCCAGTGATTGCCAATGGCTATCAAAAAATACCACTACTGATTAGAAATAAAATATCACATAATTCAAGTGGCCCGTTTCAGAAATTCTGACTCACGTGCAAAACCTGGGTCAAAACGTTTTTAAAAGTAAAACGTTCCATACAAATTTGAAAACGAAAATTTCTCTGTGTAGAAAACTGCATACCCAATAAGTTTATAAAAATTCTAAATAAAAAGTTGAAAATTATGATGAAATTGGTTAAGTTTTCCTGACTTTTGCATAAAGTTTTAAACTTTGACATACATATGGGTATTTCCATACGTCGCATACGTGACAGTCGTACGTTTCAATGTGATACACACAAGGAATACCATTTGTTTTCTTTAACTTTTTTCGGCCATTATATAGCACATTATTAGCTCTATATTTAACCGAAAAATTAAAACAATCGAACTGCTTGGTCCTGAAATATAAGCATGTGTCGTTACGTGACAAAAAATAGAAGTCGATTTTTTATTTTCTTACAAAATCGCAAAACTCTGCGAATTGTGGATGGCTGTTTTCATGAAACTTATTTTAATATGATTTGGAGCAATTCTAGTTGTTTTTAGAGTTTTTTGAATTAATGCAACTTGTTTCAATTTTCTTTTACAACCCCAAGTGTGAAACGTCACGTGACGTAGCGTAAATACGTTAGATATACGATTTTTATTTTTTTTGTCGTGGTGGACCTTCCGATGGAAATACCCATATATGAGTTATGTTAAAGAATCAACTATATTTATAAAAAAAAATACCAAAAAAATTGGTTAAAAATATAAATTTGCGCTATTTACGCGAGCGCCACTGTATTTGGTTGTGTAGTTTATTCGCAAACACTTGCGCTATTCATATCCAGAGATGCAGTCAACTGACAAATTATTTTTTATTTTAGTTCTCAGAGTGCGATAAAGGTAAAAAATATTTGGTTTATTTTCGTTTGGCACTTACTTTTGTGCTTTAGCTTACTCACAATGCGACAATTCTCTCTTCATGTATGCCTTTTGCAACAAATCAAAAATCAATTCGAATTGTAAGTTTTTCTCAATCACTTGGAGTTGTTGTTGTTCCTTAGATTTTGTGTTACTCGTCTTATCAGCGACGCTATTGATAACGCACGAGCAAATTTGTACTTAAGCTTTCGAAAAGCGCTATTATTTAAACAAATGACAGCAATGATAAAGATAAATAAGTACGCGCTGCGTATGTGTGAATGTACTATATTTATTTGTAATAACAGCGCTGCTATCTTTTTGATTTCAATGCTATTTAGTCAGTTAGTTACTATAGTGCAAAACGGTCGCAACCAAATAAGTGTATCCACTGAGGTGTGAGTAGGGAGGCAGGTGTACGTGGTGCCTCAAACTAGCGTTGTATTATAAATAAGAGCACTAAAACTAAAATATTTTTATAATTAAGAAACAAGTTGACCTAATTAATTACGCAATATCCTGCGTGGAAAGCACTTTTACTGTAAAATATCGACAAAATGTCTTGTGCGACGTCTACCCTGAAATTTTTAGCCTTTTTAATGAATATACTTTGCTGTGTGAGTAATATTCCATAAATCAAGCTGTATTCCATTTAATCTTTGATGATAATGGATGTACATATGTATGTGTAATTTGTAATTTTATATCTAAATAATATTTATTTATAAAACAATTAATCAATTCTGCTTACCAAAAAAATTGTACACTTTTAACGTTTCCATGTAAGTGGATACTTGCATTTTTATCTATGTATGTACATATGCTCATACTATTTACAGATAGCAGGCGCGTTTATGCTTTCAGCTAGCGCATACTCCTTAGTCCAATTCAATGCCAGCGAATCAATTAAGCTGCCCTGCATACTGGGCGTCGTTTTGGGCGGTTTGCTCTTCATCACCACAATAGTGGGTTGCTGCGGCACAATACGCGAGTCGCCACGCACTATTTTGATCGTAAGTAGATCCTTTTTAAGTTTTGTAAGCAAATATTATATTTAAAATGTATACCTAATTTTTTCAGTATGCCATATTCTTGCTGCTTCTGCTGGGCGCTCAAATTGCTGTTATCTTTTTGCTGCCGATAAACTTCCACAAATTAGCCGAGGAAACAATAAAGAACGCTTGGAATCGCCAGTTGAGTGATGATAGCATGGATAATTATCAAATTAGGGTAAGTGGAAAGAAATTTCTTCTTATTTCACTAGTCAACAAGAAAGCCGACCTGTAACATTTGACCATCATTTCATATTTGAAATTCTTTTCTGAATCAGAATATGAAGTCAAAAAAACAAGAAGTAGAACAGTTAATGTTTTTTTGGGATGGAAAAAAGTTACCTTACCTAATTGAAATATTAGTGGAGACAGTTGGCCGATATAGAAAATTAGTGAAACCTAATAAATCTGCCATCATATATTTTATCAACATTTTCCAACTTGATTAGTAGTTTCGGAGCTATTCATTGTTTATCGATAATTTTGCATAAATTTTAACAAAATACCCAAAAACTTATTATTTTCCTAGCAAAATTCAACATGAAGAAATGTTTTTATCTCCTATCGCTTTCTTTCTTAGACGTCGAAGCTTTTTTTTATAAAAAGAAAAATACCCTGCTTATCTAAATTGAATAATAGTTGTAGAAGTTATGAGGACTTAAGTAAAAAAGACAGGGACAGGACAACCGTTTTTTTCGGATATCTATGGGTGTTTTTTTTTTTTAATCTTGAATTTTCGAATATCGCACAAACTGGATTTGTTTATCGAACTCTGAATGGAAGCTTTGAGCTTTTCAAGCGAAGCTTAGGATAAAACAGATTATATCAATGTTGAGTCGGCGTAAAACTGTAAAGGTCTGATTATGCATAGTTCGCATAACTTCGCACAACCATTTGTACCAGTGCAATAAAAATGTAACTTAAGAAGATGTGAAGCAAAATCTAAACTCAACAGATCGTTAAGTTTTTGNCGGAATACATACAAAATACATACAAAGTACATACGAAATTACAGTTTGAAGTTTATGCGAAGTTATGCGGAGTATGCATAATCAGACCATAAGTTCCTCCCCTATGTGTGACAACATCAATGCGCACGCCACAAATCGTAGGAGAAGCTTGGCCAAGCACTAACATACATATGTATGTGTAAGCGCCAATCTATTGCTATTAATTTACTAAAAATAATGAAATTTAATTTCTTTAGCAAAATCGGGCGCAAATTTTCTATTTTATAAATATATGTATATTTCTGTTGAATTGAGCATTATTTTAACTGCTAATTTTATTAATATTTAAATAATTGTTTTGCGTGGGACCTTACAAAAAGTTGTTTCTAACAGCGGCCGCCCCCCGGCAGGCAATGGCAAAACTCTGTGTTTATATCTGCTAGGCATGGATAACATTGCGCTGCGCGGCGCAATTGCGTTTACACCATAGCCCGAGTTGCCGCGCCAACTCCAGTATATGGAAAGCGCCAGCGCCATTAACACCAAGCAACATATGAGGCACACACACAATTCGCCTTAACTCTTTTACTCAAAAATGATAGAATATCGTGGCATTTACTATATTCCTAGCAATTAAATTCAGTTGGCGGTAAAAGCGTTGCTGAGCGCCGAAAATTATAGAAATAATAGACATGACACCACTGTATGGTGCATGGTGTACTGCACTGTATGACGATGGGTACTGTGGTGACACTCAGATGGCGCCGTGTTCAAATCAGTACACTGCGCTATTGCGCTGGGTTAGTGCGCTGACACCACAGATGGCGTTGGCGTTGTTGAGCTAGCGCAAAAAAAATTGCGCGATCACCCATAGCCAATATCTGCTATGAAAAACAGTTTCTGATTAAAACCATTTACCATTAGGAGGCGGCGTAAAACTGTAGGTTACTCCTCTTTCTCTGACAAATCGCAGGAGAAGCTGGCCTAATGTGTAAGCGCCAAGTATTTATTTATTTAGATAGTAAATAATCTTCTTTGAATTCTTATAAAACACAGTGTTGTAACTTTTGACAGCGTGAACCCTTTTCGATAATTCTTTTTTTATCGGAAAGGTGGTACCTCAAGAGTGGTCCCATATAAACTTAGTTCCGAACATTGGATCAAGTGTTTTGTTTAAAAATTACTTTTTGTTTCCTTTTCAGTACGATTGCTGTGGTATGAATGGACCCAATGATTACATCGACAGTGGTCTCAGCATACCGCCAAGCTGTTATCTTAACCGCAAGTCGTCTATTGCAAATGATCTCTATACTTCCGGTTGTGTTGCCAAGTTAACACAAGCCTTTGAAATGGGTTCGCGCATTGAAGTGATCAGTGATTGGACATTGGTGGGAGTGGAGGTGAGTTTTTGGATATCTATAAAAAAAAAAAAAAAATTAAATAATTCTACGCTTTTTTTAATCCCGCATGTACGTGCATATGTATTACATCACAATATATGTTTTTTAATACATTTTAGGGCGCAACAATTATTGTCGCCTGCGTTTTGGGCATCAGCTTCAAAAATATGGAAAGAAGACGATACTATTAGTATGAATACAATTTTGTTACTACTTATGTATTTATTTGTTGTTGACAGTATTTCAAATTAGCAGTTTTATATGTACATATATTTTATTTACACATAATTACTACATATGTATATGTATGTATTTAAATTATTATTAGATTCTAACTATTGCGAAGCATTAAAAATAAATATTAAGTTATTGTGAGGTAGGTATGTATGTATGTATGTAGATAAATATATATGTAATACCGGATCTATGGAAGGACATATGTACGCCCGATCACTAGAAACTAGGTTTAATACATCTTTTTTTTTTAAGAAAATATGCTTTAACGAAAACCATATAACTTAAAGTTTTACACTTAGTACAATATTTATAAAAATTCGACGCAGTTCCAAAAATTGTAATCAAAATTTCAGACTTTTAAATTGGAATTTCTGGAATTCGAATTTCTTTTATTAGCGGTGTTGCTCATTATCTCCGATACAAAAAATTTGGAACATACACACTTTTTATGGAAGAAAGCGCTTAACAAAGTCAACGAAGAAAGCTTTCAAAAATCAATGAAATTTTTTAGCTAACTCAAACTTGCACCACCCGACCAAGAAACGTATATTAAAGGATGTTACACTGAAAGTAAAATCTGCGTAAATATAACGAAAACTTGCGTACATTTTACGGAAGTTTTCGTCATTTTGAGCCACGAAAGTTTTCGTTGTTTGTACAAAACCGTTTTCGTACATACTACGAAAATATGAGACATCAGATCTTAGTACATTTTACGAACGTATTCGTACTATTTACGAATGAATTTCGTACTATTTACTAAAGAATTTCATACTATTTCTTTATTTTTTTACGAAATTTTTGTAAAATGCACGAAAATAATTCGTATATTTAACGAAATTATTTTCCTAAAATCTGCGGTTGTTTCCTAGAACTTCCGATTGCTTACATTCACCACACTGTAAAAAGCATAAAACGAATTAAAGCACAACACTTTTATTTTTGTTTTTATTCTTAATTTTAAGCATTTTTCTTTAACAAAACGTTTTGCAATGTGTTTATGTGGAGGTACTTGGCAGATTCGCAGCTTCTACGATGTTTGTTTCCTTTCTCGACTATAAATTATAAGGCGTGAAAAAGAAAGTTTCAGGGAAAAATCATGCATGTACTTACTTAAAATTTCATTAAGTAATGCGTCTGTTCCTGGTTTGGGCTTGCCGTTGATAGTTAACTGATGAAATTGCCTATTTATAAAGTTCCACATTGCAGAAGCAAGGCTTAGCGTGGGCGATGTTAAAAACATTGTGTGCTTAAAAGCATTTATCCACAGCTTTAACATTTAATTTTATATTGTATTTTTATCCGGCAAAAACTTCTTAAAACTTTTAAAATTATATTATACGTCTCACAGTAGCCAACCAGTAATTTCGCAATGGCACGCGGTACATAAAAATATGATGAAACTGACGGTAATTTAGTATATTGTACGACAATATTCGTTTGTTGTACGAATTAAAAAAAAATGTTTCCGCATTTGTTCTATGTACGAAAGTATTAAGTAAATTTTACGAATACAGAATTGTAGATTTCGTAAATTTTAAAACCATATGTAAATATTACGTACAATATACAAAATTATTCGTACAGAGATTTGTTCAGTAATTTACGTAAAATAAACGTAAGATTTCGTAAATTGTACTGAAAAAAGTCTTTACGAAAGTCCTTTCGTTATATTTACGAATGGTTCGTAAAATCTTGTTTCGTTGTGAAAAATGTGTTCGTATTATGAACGAAACTTTCGTACATTGTACAAAACCCAAGACTACGAAAGTTTTTCGTATCACTTTTACGAAATTTTATTTTCAGTGTACGAGCAGTGATCGGACTTGAAAAAATATTTGTGTGGTAGAACCTGGAAAAAAATGTGGTAGATCTCAGGTTTTGGATCAAACTTTGTACAAGTGCAAAGCAATTCCTCCCATATCATGATATTTTTCGAACATATTTTGAAAGATTTCTGCAACCTTGCGGAGTGCTGCCAGTTTTTCTTTTTATCACATCACGATGTAGCGAACAAATGTGGTACGTGCCAGAAACCGCTACTTGGGATTTGCCGATTTTGACAATTCACAAGTAAAAGGCAACAACGCTTTAGAAACTTTAGATGCACTGAAATTTGCCAATACTTTCACAAAAATCGCCGTTTTTTAACATTTTCGCTTTTAATTATTTTTATAAATCGCATATTTTGCAATTTAATACAATAAAACCACGTTTCCTGTCGAAAAATTGAGTATTGAGAAAATTTAATATTTTACAATTTATTTTATAATCCCATTCTGCCTGTTGATAGTGTTTAGTGTTGGACAATTTTTGCTCTTAAACTTGAGAAAATTATGTCGAGCAAAAATAAAACTACTCAAAAATGCGAATATGTGGTAGATTTCAGACCTTGTGTGTGGTTTTACGATAGTTTCTCCGCCTCTCATATTTCAAACGGAAGTTGTATTTTTGCTTCTATCCATTGAATGTATCGAGAATTTATTCGCTTTATAATTTTTCTCTAACTTTTCTAGGACAAAATATTCGAAAAAGTATATAGAAGGAGGCATCGATTTTCAAATTTTTCAAAACATTAAAAAAGTAAAACGTGTTTGACCATAAATACATATATATGCATATCAGTGGTCTTCTGCAATGACAACACTATTTAAAATTAAAAAAAAAATCCCTTACTACCGTTAAGTGGCTCATGTCTCTAACCCTTGTCTAATCCTTACTAAAGTAATTATGAGGATTTCTCTGTAAGTGATGAGGATTAGAGACATGAGCCACTTAACAGTAGCAAGACTTTTCGTTTTTTGAATTTTAAATTGTGTCGTTATTGCAGAGGACCATCGATATGTATATAAGTATGTACATACATACACAGATTTTCTATTAATACAATAAATCCAATTGAACAATTTAAGTAGCCACATAAGAAATCGGAGTAATTATTGAACCTCCTTTGCAGAATAAGACTATTATACTAAATAACTGGCTATTCTTATCACGAAAATAGCCCACTTCAAAAATTCCATTGGGGGCAATTGAAATAATAAATACAAACTATTTGAACGAACCATAGAAAACATATGTGTAAGTACATATACATATGTAAATAAATTAAAAATAAATAAATGTATTTAACTAAATAACTGAGTATTTTGATAATGCCTTGGTCACGCAACCAAGATCGGTCTAAAGTACAAAGCCGCATATCAACAAAATGCAAAACCGCGTAACTGTCATTGGTTGCCAAAAATTGGATTTGCTCACTCAAGCTCTTTGCTCAATCCTCATCCATTCGTCCTGGAATATACTAGTGAGGAATGCGATTGCTTTATAAAAAAGAGAGCCATTTTGAAATATGAGTGTTTTTGCTCTCTAGAAAATAATTTATGCAACCTCACATACGCGGTTTTTCATTTTGCTGCCACGCGGCTTTGTACTTTAAACGACGATGTGCATATATATGTATTGTTGTCATTCATACGCCCTGGGGCATGCGAGTGATTTTTGCTTGCACATAAATAAATTCTTAATTTTTAACAATAAGCCACAAAAAATTTCATGAGGCAAACATTCAAAAATAAATACGACTACCCTGAAAATTTAACACACAACTTAATAAAACAAACAATAATGCAAACGAGCAATCACCAAAATATAACTTCAGGCGCAGATGCAATAAACACAACAAAGCGATACCACAGTATCATATGCATTTCGAAGCTGAATCTAATTGCACATGCATTGACTATGATAAAAACAAAGTGCCCAATAAATGCTCAACAACCAAGCAAAGTAGTTCACGAAATTTATTGTAAGAGAAAGGAGAACGAAGAATGCTTAAACGAACATAAAGCAGATATAAAGAAACCAAAAAAATGGTACAGCGCTGTCACAACACATGCAAATTACTGGGCACTCAGCAAATTTAGCAAACACCAAAATAAAGTGAAGTAAAGACCAAAATACAATAACGCAGTGGCAGTGGCAGTGGCAGATTTCAAAATCAGCTGTTTTTTAGAAAGTGTGGTGTCCAATGAAGTGACTTACAATACAGCAGTGGCAGCTGGCAGCTGGCAGTACTGCTCAGTTTAGCCCAAATTCTAAATTCACTGCCACTGCCTTCATCGCAGCAAACTTCGCATGCTGAATTTGACATAAATAAAATGCAGCCAACTTCTGCTCATGTCACTGAAGCCTAAAAGACAACAACAAAAATGTAAACAAAAAATAATTCAAATTCAGTTTTTAGTTCAGACAAACCTTTTAGTAGTTAAAGGTAATTTAATGACATATTTTTTGTGAGTACTTTTGTGTTTAATATCTTAGTTGTTCTATCGTGATTTATATATAAACACATATATGTATATGTATTTGCTACTTTTTTTAATATCATACATGTATTTATATTTTTTGTAACAGATAACTAAATAAACACGCCCCTGAAGATGCTAAGAAGATTAGCGAAACGTTGGGTCGTAAGTGAAATAACCTCGTTTTATTTACACTAAATAAATAGATCAGACAAGCGTATCACAAAATAAATTTTCACGAAATACAAACTGATCGGACATACATAAATAAACTTAAACCCAATAATTTATATTAAAAATAATAGTAAGAATGGCTTATTATTATATTATTTTAGAGTTATTGGGATCGATAAATTCGAATATGAAATCAAAGTAACTGAAAACAAAATGGTCGATCCAATATAGCGCCTGAAATTAAAAGAAATGTGTTTAATTTGAAGAATATTTATTTATTAAATTCACGCAGCATTGAGTTATATTAGGTTTTTTAAGTTTTTATTTAAAATTCTTTAATAAAAATGCTATTGAATTATAATATCGCTAGCTTAGAAAGAAAAGTTGCTAAGTCCCATTTTAAAAATTTTACAGGAGAGGAAAAAATCTTCCTATAG
Organism: Rhagoletis zephyria; assembly: GCF_001687245.7. NCBI lineage: Eukaryota > Metazoa > Arthropoda > Insecta > Diptera > Tephritidae > Rhagoletis > Rhagoletis zephyria. Next base: position 7,191 of record NW_016166308.1, on the reverse strand, counting down.
CCATTTTCTTTAACTATTTCGCAAGACTTTGAATCAAACATTTTGCGCGTTTAAAGCACAGCAAAACACCATAAGAATCAAAAGGATTCGATATTTATTAAAGGATGTCGTATTATTTTCGCCTTATCGGATTTGTGGTGCTTCTTTTGGACTTAGCAAATTTTCCTTTTATTGCTTATGAAGAGGAAAAAACAAAACAAGTACCTTTATAATTTTCGAAACGATGCGTATTCAATTTCTCTAGCCTCCTATATCAAAACATGAGTTTTCATAAAAAGTGGACTTAGCAACTTTTCACTCTCAGCTAGCGATATAATCATGTTTACGTGTATCTTACATGAAATTGGTTGAAAAAATTAATTTAAAAAAATCATCTTCAGAACAACTTTCAATATTATATAGCACAAAATCGCGCCTTAAACAAAAGATCGGACACGGCCGGTTTCAATATTTAGTATTATTAGAGTTTAGAATATAATTATCTTGAAATGAACCCAAATTTTTTATTGGTGAAACAAGGAGAAAATGACTTATGACTGTTTCTTTAACGTTTTAACGCGACGTTTTACTAAAAAATTCACTTGAATATTTCATTAAATACTAATCAGTTTAAAAATGTTAAAATTATACCTTATATAGAAAACACTTGTAGAAGAAACCCCCATTTTACAAAACTCAAATCGATCGCCCTACGGCTTTTGGTGTTCTCTTAAACTTTACCATTACATTTTTAGTTTTCAGAGCGCCGCCACAACTAACACTTTACCACTGATCATACAAACAGGTGCAAAATTTCGGGACCTGTCTTGGACATATTTCGTTAGCTGAAACATCATTTTAGCCAACCCAAGAAGTTAAACCCCGAAATCGATACTTTATATTTTGGATTTATGAGCCCGAGATACGGTTTCACTATCGAAAACACCACACAAAAACTTTTGAAAATGTATGACGGAACGAGAGTTCTGCTATTCCAAATAGTTTTGTACGCGAAAATTTCTAAACCGCACGCGTCGGTCGGATGGGAAACCTTAAACCCTCGGCGTTGCCAGAATGAAATATCTTTCATTATCAGTATGTTTTATTGTTATTTTTTTCGGTACAGTGAAGATGAGTTTTTATTCAAATAACATATGAGGTAATACCAGCAGTATCGATTAAATTTGTAAAAGATGCAAGAGGCCATCTGTTATTACACTTGCGCTTGGTCATGTATTCGTTAATTAGTTGATCGAATGCGTCTACGCCCCCTTTTGTTTTCCTTGTTGCCAGTGCTACCATCTTTGCCAACATAAAAGTTGGCTTCCTTATCTTCTATATCTAGATTTTTATTTTCATACGAAAGCTCATATTTTTCAGATGACTTAACCATCAGACTTATCTTCCGCAACAATTGTTCTAAAATCTCCTCCAACTCAAAATCAGCCATTTCTTAAAAGCCGGTTATGTTAGACTTGACCTGGCTTGATTTACCTAGAAACGATCATTCTCCGTGTCACCTACTGCGTTTTCTCGTTTTCTTGATCCTCGGCTTTTGTATTTGTACACGCAAAATCTTAACCGTTTAATTTGTTTGGGGTACAATTGAATAAAAATTACAATTAAAATAAATGATTCAAGCGAATCAAATAGTGCATGGTGGAATAATAACAAGGTGTTGTCAGCAGTTTTGCCGTTTTGATACATATGTATCAAATTGGATACATTTTAAATTTTGAGGGATACTTCGTTTTTTTCCTCAGTGTAAATTTGGATACCTTTTCCCATAAGTATTCGTTAGTTGAAGGAAATTTTCTTTTATTTATGTACGAGTATTTATAACATTTTTAACAGTTGGCTGCTCATCCTCCAAGCAAGAAATTTTCCTTTATTATTTTATTCTTGTCACTTTGAAAAATTAATTTTTTAGCTATATAAGCGTGCATTTAATAACACCAAGTAGTTTGCAAATTAAAAAAACATTTTCCGACCTGTAGTAGTTAACTGAAATGCGAAAAAATCAAGTTTTACATCCCGAGCAACCTTCTCTTAGCATTCAAAGGAAATTTACAACCATGCCGATGACTAATTTTCAACAATAACTTCACTGTACTAAAAATAACTTATAACTTCTAAATTTTCAGTTATAAGTGAGAATTCAAACAAGCCGAAAATAGAAATATCTCTTGATGGCGGAATTTACAGACAAATACAAATTTTTGAGATTTTTTTTAATTTCATAGATAGCTCCCAATCCACCAGTTTGATTGAAAAATATTGTAACCTTAATAGTAGGAAATAACAATTTGCTGAACTAAATGTAAACAGGTCAAAATTAGCCTAAATTAGTATTAGTTTGATAGACTAGAAAACATTTTTTGCATATATTATCTGTGGGAATCTAATCGTACTAATAAACATCGAACATGCGGAACAGTATTTTTCCATTCTTAGAAACATATCTGGGAAACAAAGGCCCGTAGTTATAGTCAAAATTAAGTCGACACTTAAGTTAGTTGCACCTCTTTTAACAAGTATCCAATTGAAGATTATGTAAAAAGCTGCATTTAAATTTAGAGTGGACTTAATTTTGACTATACATAACTACGGGCCTTTGTTTGCCAGATCTTTTTCTAAGAATGGAAAAATACTGTTCCGCATATTCGATGTTTATTACTACGATTAGATTCCCACAAATAATACATGTAAAAAATGTTTCCAAGGATGGGAAAATACTGACTAGATGTTCATAAGTTTGTTAAGGGGCCGAGTTTTTCTTCCATAGATGTGGATACATTTGGATACAGTTTTCGATTTTTTATGGATACTTTAAAGGCTAAGGCAGTGGCAACACTGGTTGTCAGTAGCGACGTGTTTGTTGTGTTTTTGAGTATTTTACAAGATCGGCATGCTTATTTTCAGTGCTGCCGATTTTATTTTTTATCTACTATTCGTTGGGAAATAGTATCTAAAATACTCCATTTTAGTAATATGTTTTATCACGATTTTTAAAGAACATGGTGTTTTCAGTACAATATTAATATTTAAAATTGCTGGATTTGCATAATTTTTGTCCTCAAAAAGTAGAAAAATAAAAGATATCGTGGTTATCAATGGAAAAAAACGTATGGAAAGGCGATTTTTTATATTAAATAACTTTTGCTGCATTGTCATAATATTGAGCCAAATGAACTACTGATACACTAGAATAGAGTGCCTGCATGGTTAAATGAGAAATTCGCTTATATTACCGATATTTATGTGTTTTAATCTATTTAGAAAATCACATACAGTCTTAAATTGCCTTATATTCTGGCTTTTACTTTTTTAAAGTTGAAATATATGTCCAAGCTGTGTGGAGCTGCCAATACAAGCATATATTCAGGCTTATAAGCCTGAAATTATACATTTTTCTACATATAATTTGAAACAGTATGCACCAACGGATTAAAAGTAGTAAGTAATTAGTACCTTTTCTTGTACTTTAAAATGCGTGACCGGAATAGACCTGCCGAAAAAGTGAGGTTAAGTTACTGACAACACCTTGTTATTATTACACCATGCAAATAGTGATTGTTTTTATACCCGAGCGCACTTGTGCACAAGGGTATTATAACTTTGTTTGTAACGGCAAAACGAATCGAGATAGATATAGACAAATTATACATAAATGATCAGAATGAAAAGAGAAATCGATTAAGCGTGACTGTCTGTCCGTGATATCTTAACGCAACTTGGTACGTGAACTTCTTTTGGGCATAGGACAGACGGTATTGAAAATGGGCGAAATCGGACAATAACCACTCCTATCACCCATATAACGGTAATTTTCAGAAATACGAAAACTGCGATATTTTAGTAACTACTGAAGATAATTCACTCAAAATTGATATTTACAATGAGTTTCAGACGGAAAACATGAATATTAAAATATTCGGAAAATGGGCGTAGGCACGCCCACTTATGGTTACATGTGTATATCTTGATAACCGCCGCACCAATTTCTTCCAACCTTGGCACAGTTGTTGGCCTTCGTACAACATACTAAATGGCCGAAATACGAAAACTGCGATATTTTAGTAACTACTG